>NW_012145856.1:3706138-3707704 GCF_000956105.1 Propithecus coquereli
AATCATCACAACTATTTGTTGATTTATTAATATCACACATGGCTGCACTTGCCCTATGGGAAAGTTGAATAATTTTGATTTACTATTAACCCTTTATAGAAAAAGTTTACGGATATCTGAGTTAGGTATCAGGGAAACAAGGAGTCCATTTGCATAATGCAAATATAGGGCATTGAAATTCTCCAGGAGAAAAATGAATGGAGTGACTGTAAATAGGGAATCATGTTTATTTTCGTGTTATTTCCAATCAGTATGCTCATGATGTTAAATAAAAATTTAAACAGTTATCCCACAATGAATAAGAAGTTTGAATGTACCTTATCAGGAGTAGAAATTAAAGGAGGATTACAGAATAAAAATGAAAAGATTTCATAGAGCCTCCTCTAAGCAAGTATTCAAGTTTCATTGGATTGTGGACTTCATGAGGATAAGGACTATGCATTATTTTTGATTCAAACCTGATAACTCCTAACATAGAGCTTATTAAGTATATGATACTCACTAAATATATGCTGACTAAACACATAAAAGTTAACATTTATTATAAGGCTATAGTTTTGCTTTAAAACTCATCTGGAGCAAATAGAATCTTCCGTGTCAGATTTTACTTTTCAAAATGACCACAACAGTATCTCTCATTCCACATGGCACTGATTCCATTAGGAAGTGAGGTATCTGTACTTTCCTCTTGAATCTGGGCTAGTGGCTTGCTTATAACCAATGTAGTGCTGTGGAGTGACACTGAGTAATTTCTGAATCTTATTCAAAAAAATCCATGGGATTTCTTTCCTTGCTTGCTGGAATATTCACAGTTGGAGCTCTGAGTAGTCCTGTAAGTAATCTGACTATCCTGAAGGCACCACAATCTGAGGAAGAAAAGACACATGGAAAAGCTATATGTGGGCTCTCCAGTTTGAAATCCTAGTCTTTGAGTTTTCTTAGCTCAGGTGCCAGTTATGTGGATTTAATGTTTTTGTCCCTTCCAAAATTCATGTTGAAATTTAATCCCTAATGCCACAGTACTGGAAACTATGGCCTGTAAGAAGTAATTGAGTCATGTTGGCTCTGCCCTCACGAATGGAATAGATGCCCTTATAAGAGCTTGGTGAAGAAAGTTTACTCTTTTTTTGCCCTTCTATCTTCTGCCACATGAGGACACAGCCTTCCTGCTCTCTGGAGGATGCACCATGAAGGCCCATCTTGGAAGCAGAGAACAGCCCTCACCAGACAACTGAACCTGCCAGTGTCTTGATCTTGTATTTCCCAGCCTTGAGAACTGAGCAAAATACATTTCTCTTCTTTATAAATTACCCAGTCTCAGGTAGTTTGTTACAGCAAACACACTAAGACAGTGAGTGAATGAGCACTCAGATGATTCCATCATCCTTCTAAGTCAAACCAATTTTCAATATTTCTCAGCTCAGGCTCTAGATATTGCAGGACAGAGACAAACTGTTTCGTTTTTTTCTTTCTATTATAAATTATTGAACCAAAGAATCTGTGAGCATAATAAAATTGTTGTTGTTAAATTTGGAATAGTTCGTTAAGCAGCATTATTATCTGGAA
>NW_012145856.1:3717239-3720133 GCF_000956105.1 Propithecus coquereli
ATTATAAGAGTAATTGTCTAAATTCTTCAGGGGAAATATGACACTTATCTTCATTTTATGTACTGGGAAACTGAGGTGCAGAGACACCAAGAAGTTGGTTAAGAGTTATCCAGTTCAAAAGTGACAGACTCCACAGCAGGATTATTTGATAACATCTACTGGATGTCGGGCAGGGGGGAAGGGGGAGGAGGGGACGGGTATATGCATACACGAAGAGTGCGATGCGCACCATCCGAGGGACGGACGCACATGAAACTTGGACTTGGGGGGGGCCAAGGGCAACATAGGTAACCTAAACATCTGTACCCCCATAATATCCTGAAATAAAAAAAATAAATAAAACATAACTCTTCTGTGTTCTGCAACTCAATAGGGTAAAGCACTGCCTGTATAAAGATGCTGAGGGAAAACCTTCATTCAGCAAAAAGAAGACCAATTCTCCTGCCCCTATCATGAAACTCCTGTTTTATTTCCTAATGATTTAAAATACTGAGAAAGAAAAGGGGCAGATTTCCCGTGGAAAATCAGAGTGATCTCCTCCGTTTTGTTTTTTACCAAGTCGTGTCAATTTCTATCTCTGTATATTTTTTTCATACCTTCTCCTCTCCCCCATCAATCCAAATCTATTGGTCTCAACTAGCCACTAGCTCCAAGAAGTTATTCTGGATTGTTCCATTCTACAGTGATTGATCAACAATATCTTTAAACTCACTGTCATCAACCCAATCTCAAATTGAGATTCACTTTGAACATAGCACATTTCAGATGCTTTCACAAACATTATTTGTCCTCCACTGATGATGAGTTCAAACTCATTCATAAATGAGTCATTCCATTCAATTAATTAAAGTGAGGCCATATGAAGAGGAAGGAATTATAACTTAAAAACAAAGTTTCATTGGTGAATTTCAAAGCTCTATGAGTCAGATGGGAAATATGTTTTGAAAAAAAGTCACATGACTTCATTTTTGTTTATGCTTAACCCTAGATCTTACCAAAGGAGCATAAGGGATGAAAAATATTACTGTATTTGTTATCTACTGTCTCTGCACTTTAGCTGTGGTTATTGTGCCTTGGTCCTGGAAGACTTGCCCCACATGTCACAGGAAATTGAGATTCCAGTTTTTATTCACCACATTCCACCGACTATTTGCAAACCCAAACCCAAACCGCACATTATGGAACACGCTTTGCTTCCCTAAAGCACCATCGACGCTAACAGCTCAGCAAACGATCGAACTGTATTTAATTATTCACTACAATGCCTTTTAGTAGAAAATCAAGTTGTCTAGTTTTTATTAGGTTTATATGGCTCTTTGCCTTGTTAGGGCCTAGGCTTTCCTTAAAAACAAATTAACATAGCAGGTTGTTATGAGGGAAAAGAAAAAGGTCTTTTGTTTTGTAAAGTTATATTACCATAAAACCCAATCAGAACATGTACAGTTTTGGGGCAAACTGCATTGGAAGCTTACTGAGGGTACCTCCTACATGCATATCTCCCTGTCTTTCTGGTTTTTGTTTTTGTTTGTTTTTTTCTATCCAAATAAGGACATTGTTTCACACTTGAATCTCCTGAACTTCTCTTCTTCCTTGGTGAGGACGATTCCATCTATGAGTTTCCTTTCAAATGATAAAGCCCTTATGACAATGCTATTTCTTTTATTCATTTATTTTAAAATTATTTTTTATTCTTTATTCTCCAGTGTGCTGTGTCTATATTCTTAAATACTCAAGCCTTTCCTTTCAATGGGCTGACATAGTCTGTGTCTTCCTTAGTTAAAGCAAATTCGATGCTATGGAAAAAAAGCCATTTTTCATATTGATAAGGTAAAAAGGAAAAAAAGTTAGTTAAACTGAGAAAATAGGAAATTGCGGTCAAACTTCTGGGCTTCTAGGGTGTTTCCCAAACTTGAAGGTGCATAAGAATCATCTGGAGTGTTTGTTTAAGACAAATTCCAAGACCCCACCTGCAGAATTTTCAACTGTGGGTAGGGGGTCTGAGGATCTGCACTCCTCACGAGTTCACTGCTGATCCTGATGCGACTGTGCCAGGGCCCGCACTTGGACAGTTACTGTGTAGGAGCATCGTGTTTGTACATATATATTGTTTCTTGTCTTACGCAGCATAATTTTTTTTAAAAGTTGATTTCCAGCATATATCAATTGGAAGACTTTACATGAAGTTCTTTTCCATGGATACTCTAAAAAATAAAATTGGAAACTCTGTCAGCACGGGAATCACATTCACACAAAATAATTTTCTGGCATCGAGGAGTAGCAACTTGCTTTTGGTGAGATATGTCATCTCCAGTTATTTTGGTTTTGTCCTTAATTTCTAGGGTTCTAAGTCCCTAGCATGTTGATAAGTAGATTTTTTTTGTTGTCACTTATTTCTAAATACTTAAAAACTTCTATTTTGAATTTCATTTACTTTTTAACATATGGCTTATAAAGGTGGTGATCTTTCCAGGTCAATTTGTCTGTCTAGCTATCAATTTATCCATCTGCACGGATATATATGAGAAACTATCTTTTAAGTATTGATTCTAATTATTTAAATAAGTTCTGTATAATATAATTTCATGTAGAATATATGAATTTGAAAATTTTGAGATTTCTCACATGGAATTTATGAGTTCAGTTTTATAAATCTGTGTTCCATATGAGTATCAAAAGAAGGATAATTACCTCTTTGTTGCTTTGGGGTTTATTACATATCTATTAGATCACACTCGCTTTTTATTTTGTAAATCTTCTTTAGACAATACTTTCTTTTTTCTCTGCTTGTGTTAATGCCTCCCACTGTCATTGTGGGTGTTTCCATTTATCCCTAATACTCTTTTAATTTTGCTCCATTAAATTGACCCAGCACAGGTAACAGCCTTCTAATTTCT
>NW_012145856.1:3720183-3722078 GCF_000956105.1 Propithecus coquereli
TATAGTTGAATAAGTCTCTGGCTAATAATTTCCTTTCTTTTGTTTTCAAATGATCAAGGCTAGGAAGGGTGGTGGCAGAATAATGAAAAACATCACAGTTCTTATTAGACTTTAAAATAGTACTTACTATATATATATATATGTGCGTGCATATGTATACATATGTGTGTGTATATATAAACACATGCATATATATGACTGGATAGTTATATTTTTCTCTTTCTTTGTGATACAAGCTATGATAGTATGATACGCTGGGCAGATCCTTCTAAAGGACTGTAGGTTTCGTTCCCCCAGCAGCTAGAAGTGCTGCCTGGAGAGATCTCTCAACTCCCTGTTGTCTTCTGGAATTGTCTTGGCTGAGGAAAGTTTCCTTTGCCAGAGTCACAGCCCTCCCCTCGGGATAGGCCATAACCAATGATTGTCCAAGGCAGGAGCACAAAAGCTTACCTCTTCACTCCAAATCTGGGGAATTCTGAATTACAATTTGGACTTCAGAGTTGCCTGTTTGTTCATGAAGATTGAACTGTAGCCCATGCTCTCCCTCTGAGCAATCCTGATTCCTTCCCTTTCCTTCCCAAGTGCTCATTCCAGAAGTGCACCTAACAAACTTCCTGTGTGCTAGTTTTCCGCTCAGAGTCTGCACTTCAAGGAATACTAACTATAACACATTTCTTTTTTTTTCTTAATCAGTTTAAAATACTTCCATGGTATTATCATTAAACCTAGCAATCCGAGGCCTTTATTTTTATATTCAGAAAGGGCTTAGCTAGGATAATAGAAATATTACGATTCCATTTATGTAAAAATCAACTAGGATATGTTGGTGTTAGAGACTGAAAAATAAAAAAAAGAAAAACCTGTGTTTCCAAATATAATGCATAATACAACATCAGCCATGCCAGTGCACTCCAGGTTGGGAAATAGTGAATTATCAGACTGAGTAGTTTCTCAAAAATAAATAGATATCCATGCAGTTCAGCTACTCTAGGAATAAAAATATCTTTGGCGCTGAATTTTTATGCAATGCTTGGTTATAAGGAGATTCAACAGTTCATTCAGTATCTTCTTTTTTAAAAGATTGATCATTATAATAATAATACAAATAAACATAAAATAGTAGCATTTATTCGAAAGTTACTAGGTCCCAATTTGATTACCTTAATTATTGCATTATAAGAGTAATTGTCTAAATTCTTCAGGGGAAATATGACACTTATCTTCATTTTATGTACTGGGAAACTGAGGTGCAGAGACACCAAGAAGTTGGTTAAGAGTTATCCAGTTCAAAAGTGACAGACTCCACAGCAGGATTATTTGATAACATCTACTGGATGTCGGGCAGGGGGGAAGGGGGAGGAGGGGACGGGTATATGCATACACGAAGAGTGCGATGCGCACCATCCGAGGGACGGACGCACATGAAACTTGGACTTGGGGGGGGCCAAGGGCAACATAGGTAACCTAAACATCTGTACCCCCATAATATCCTGAAATAAAAAAAATAAATAAAACATAACTCTTCTGTGTTCTGCAACTCAATAGGGTAAAGCACTGCCTGTATAAAGATGCTGAGGGAAAACCTTCATTCAGCAAAAAGAAGACCAATTCTCCTGCCCCTATCATGAAACTCCTGTTTTATTTCCTAATGATTTAAAATACTGAGAAAGAAAAGGGGCAGATTTCCCGTGGAAAATCAGAGTGATCTCCTCCGTTTTGTTTTTTACCAAGTCGTGTCAATTTCTATCTCTGTATATTTTTTTCATACCTTCTCCTCTCCCCCATCAATCCAAATCTATTGGTCTCAACTAGCCACTAGCTCCAAGAAGTTATTCTGGATTGTTCCATTCTACAATGATTGATTAACAATATCTTTAAACTCACTGTCATCAACC
>NW_012145856.1:3722128-3723272 GCF_000956105.1 Propithecus coquereli
TTCCTTTATGCAACAGGGAGAGGAGGTGTTTGCTTGTTTTGATGCACAAACTGATCCAGGATGATTATAAAAATACTCTTCTTTTCCCCTTTTCTGAAACCTCTTAACTTTCAATACTTTCATTGCTTTATTATATATAACTTCCTTCTGTAGAATACTTGGAGGTAAAAGGATTTCAAAACTTTCTGCTTAATGCCTTCCTTAATCTTTGCTTGGGTTAATTCAAACCCAACTGTTGGTAGGTTATGCCATAATTTAAGTGCTTTAACAAACAGCATGGGCACTGACTTACACACCTGTTAGTAAAAGACATGTGTAGGGATGTTTCAGGATATAATTTTGTTATCCTGTTAGTGGAAGTCGATTTTTAAATAAGAATTTTCTATTTCGAACTTCCCCATCTCTGTGATTATGTTTGGAGACTCTACTACTTCCAGAATAAAAAGCTTTTAAGTTTAAGCCATCCTCCGTACAATGTTCCTCCTAATGATAGATGGACATGTTTCCAGCTGGGAGGTTAAAAGATCAGAAAAGGCTAAACTAAAACCATCCTCACAGTACAGTGTTTCACTTAATGACAAATGACACTGTTTCAAGTTGAGAGGATAAAAGATTTTATATTTACTTTGAAGCAGAGTGGTAGCCAAGTGCTCACTACTACTGATTGTAGATGTGTCTAAGCAAGTGGGGAACATGGAAGAGTACCAGCCACTATCACACTGGGAAAATGTCATTACCTTTTTCTCACCTATGGAAGACAGATTTTGTGCTGCCTAGGAAATCTTTCATATTGTTGTCCACAGAAGAAAATTCAAATAAAAATATAAACATTAAAATGCCTAATCAAATCATCCTTTTATTTTGTTAAAGATATTTTTTACAAGAGACAAGACAAAGGTCAACTGGAACCATCAACTTTGCATTTTCTAAAACCTTCTATTTTTGAGCATTTGTAGTTGAAAACACCACTCAAAGATGTATTTTGGTCAAATACACCATATCCATAAAAAGAGAAATTATTACATAGATTGTAGATTAAATTTTTTTTGTACAGGACAGCTTAAAAATATAATGATGACTCACCTTTAAGAGAAGAAAAGAACAAGCAAGAAAGGGGACATGAGCCATCACTTGAATATATTCA
>NW_012145856.1:3723322-3724306 GCF_000956105.1 Propithecus coquereli
TCTCAAGGTGATTTATAATATTACACATATATCATTATCAGAAAAGCATAGTCATGGATTCATATTAGATTTACACCTATCATTATTCAAGGATTATAGAGCATATTTTTATCATCCAAACAAAATGAAATAAAAAGACTAACATTGCAGTGAAATTCATATCAATTCAGTGATGAGAAAAAATCAGCTAAAACATTTGTTAGGTGTAAATATAGAAAACAATAGTAGATATAATTTGTCCTTAAACTGAATTATGGAGACCAAGGCTGATATGAGTTCTTGAGTGTGGGAACAGGTGATATTTTAGAAGTGACTTTTTAACAGGAATCATTGGATCCATACATCATCCTGCTTTTTGAATGTCAGTCTCTACATTAACTTAGATTTAATATTTGAAGTGGTTGAAACAAATAAACCGTAATGATAGAATCAGGGAGGAAGAAATTTGGCTTCACTGTTACTATTTTTGTGTGCATATTGGTTTGATTTATTCCCAAGTAACTATGTGAAGTAGTACATACAAGAGGCCAAATTTTACATATATGTATATTTATATTTGTAGAAAAGATATTCAAGGTCCTATTCCTCCATTTACTAAAGGGTCATGTCATTGTGTGGAACATGTTTCTGTGGAATTGAATTGATATATATTGAGTTTCAATAAATTTGCCTCACCCAAAGTAAGTAAGTAACCAAACCTACAGGTGCTTCTTATCTGTTTCCGGAAAACTAGATTCTGTCTGCAATGATTGGATTGAATTCTCTGATGACATGTCAATACTCTACCAAGACTATGCCCAACACAGACATCTGTAAATGATTACTGTATTTTCCTCATTTTGTCTGGTTATAGGATCAGAGTTCTTAACAGAGTGAGCCATTGAGTTTCTGTGAAATATTGAGAGTTGGTTTATGACCTGAATCATATTTATTTTCCTTGCTTATTGGTATCATTATGTGATATTTGATAGAGATAACTGTATA
>NW_012145856.1:3736211-3737868 GCF_000956105.1 Propithecus coquereli
TCAAAATTTGACCATATTGCACCTTTACAGAAAGTTTCAGTAAACAGAGTGGGTTATTCAGTAAGGAAAATTTAGAACTAAGAGAACTAAACATCGCCAGTGTCCAAACTATGAAAGGAAATATGAATGTTGGGAATAAATTTTGATTTCTCCAGCCATACACAGGACTTCTAACGTGGTGAGAATTCCTCAAACTAACTTAACTGAGAAATTTTTGTTAAAGTCAATTCCAATGATGCTTGAATTTTAAGATTATCAAGAACACTGATAATTTGGATTCCCACATAGGTCTGCTGAAAGGGAGACATTCTATACACTCTTTATTTATTCCCCTCTGTAAGACACCTTAAGTACTTAGACATAAGTGTGAGAGTTTAATTACCACAACACCCTAAGATGATAACGCTAATCATGTCATAGAGGATGAAGTTTGCTAAGAATTGGTAGCAGAAATCGAACCTGAGATTCTGGCTGAAGAGCTTCGAGGAGTTTTCAGTCTAATGTGAGACAAAAACAAATTAGCAGGCTGCAATATGTGCAGAGTGCAGGGCACTATGACACCATACCGAAGGGGAGACTGAAGCCAAATGAAGTAAGGAAAGTTCTAATCAACTCATTTCTGGAAATGAGCATTTATTGACGGGACTGTATAGGCATTTGCTATTCAACTGTGAACTAGAAAAACACAGTCTATGACCTCCAGAAACTCAGAGTCATAGAGATCTCCAGGTGAAAGTGATGTCCCTGCATAGGACCTAGTCTCCACCCACCTGTGCTCTCCACCATATCTAACACCTGACTTTGGACTTCATGGTGAAAAGCTGGCCTTTGTTCCGACAGGCATAGCATGTGCATTTTAGGCTGTTAAGAAAAGAGAAGTGTGAAGAGTAACACATCATTGTTATTTTGTTCAAGGAAACATTCTTCTTCACAGGGACTCATCCCTCCATATCATTGTCTAGAAATGTGTACCTGACTGCCCATGTCCAAGGGAGCGCCTAGTGTAAGGAAGGTTGGGGAATGAGAGTTTTTATCTGGGTATCATTTACCCACAGCAAAATCATAATTTCCTTCAGATGAATAGCGAGAATGTCTATTGCCTAGGGCATCTGTAGTGATTGCTACAGAAGGCTGATAAAGTCATCCAGATGAGAGATGATTAAGATCTACAGTAATCAAAACCTAGTCATTTCAGGCAAAATTAGCTATAATAAAATTTACTTTTTGTTTTTTAACTGCAGACATCACTACTGCCAGACAACTAACCTGGGAAGTTGTATGCTAAATAAAATGCCCACACTTCTGAAAATATGAAGTCACCAGGAAAAGGCAATAACAACCACAATGTTTTTGAGTTATATTTATATCTTTGTTAGCAGATTTCGAGTGACTCCAATGTATTACCTGACAATAGAAGAGCCACTGTGGATTTAAAGGGAAAAAACAGATTAGAAAAATGTCAAACTGGGAGACAAAGTCATGTTCTTCACCATTTTATGATTACAAATATCATTTTTTTCACTTCTTTATGTCTAGGGTTCTTAACTCTATTTTCTCTAAGTTCCTAAAACCATTTCTTCTCTGAAAGTTTCATTTAAGAGTTTCTGTTTTCCATGTAAAAACATGTATCGAATTTTCTTCTGATATTTCTCAGGGA
>NW_012145856.1:3739328-3741989 GCF_000956105.1 Propithecus coquereli
GACTTGATGATATCACACCCCAGCTTAAAATCCTATAATAGCTGAATAATTAATGAAAATATAATCTAAATTTCATTTATAATTTGTTTCCAGGCATAAATTAGTAATATAGACCAAATTTACCTTTTCATCTCACACAACTAAAACAGTAGACAAAATATATAAAACATTGTTCTTTAGATATTGATAAAATAGTAGCAGAACAGTAATTCATAAGAGAAATGAAATAGAAATTATAAGTCTTATCGTTGCTCCAGCTTAATACCTAGAGGGAATTACAAGGCCAAAGTTACAGGGAGGAAGAATCAAACCGAAGTCTATGGTCTCCCTCAGTTGTAGAGTTTAGAGTTTAAGACATCAAGGCAGCCAGAACTGTAAGGAGAGAAGAATGCTACTCAGAGAGGTCCAGAGCTCTAGAAGAAGATTCCTTTTGGATCTTTATCTGAGTTCTTATCAACCTATATGTGGAGAAATTACTGAGGTGGGGAAAGAACCACCAGAAAAGAACAGGTGGAACAATTCCAAGAGCACATGCAAAGCTGGATTTAGTTCTTGTATCCAGCAAGAATGAAAAGTCTTATAATTCACATCAGGGAGAGAACTCAGAATGCTATTGCCTCACTTGTGAAGACAAATTAACCCTAGATTAGGGGCTGTTCTGGCCTCATCTCATAAGGCTTATGAATGGACTTTGACAGGATCAAACTGGTCCTAAGTAATTTTATAACATCTCAGAACAAAATTCAAAAATATTTAAAGGAATACAAAAAGGAAAAAAAAATCTAGCACCCAACAAAGTAAAATTTATAAGTTCTGGTATTGTTATACATTGGATTATGTCCCCCTGTCTCCACAAAAATATATGTTGATCTCCTAACCCCTGGTACCTATGGATGTGATCTTATTTAGAAATAGGGTCTTTGCAGGTATAAAAAAGTTAAGATGAGGTGGTTAGGGTGGTCTCTAATACAATGACTGGCATTTTTATAAGACAAGGGAAATTTGGGCCATAGACAGATAGAGGAAAGATGGCCATGTGAAGAAAGAGGCAAGGATTGGAGTTATGCTCCCACAAGCCAAGGAATACCTCAGGCTACTGGAAGCTGGAAGAACATAGAAGGATAACCTCCAGGATTTGGAAGAAAAATGACCCTGATAACACCTTGATTTCAGACTTCCAGCCTCCAGAACTGTGAAAAAGTCAATTTGTCTTGTTTTCAACCACCTGTCTCATGGAATTTTGTTACAGCTACTCTTGGAAACTAATACAGACAGGCAATAAAAAATTACCAAGCATACAAATAAGTAGAAAAATGTGAGTCATAAGAAAGAGTTAAATAAATCAATAGAGCTGAAGACTCTAAATAACTCAGAAGATAAAATGAATAGACAAGAATAATAAAACATCTACTGTAAGTACACTCTACATTGTTCAATAAATTAGGGGAACATGTGTGCTGAGAGATATGGAAAACATAAAAAGAACTATGTGTAACCTCTAGAGATATAAATTATGATGTCTTAAAAATACACTGGATGAGATTAAAAGTAAATTGCACAGTAAAGAAAAAAAAAGATTAGTGAGCTTGAATACATAGCAATAGAAATGATCCAATGTGAAACAGAAAAAAGAGTAAAGAAAAAAATGAACAGAACATCAGTGATTTGTACAACGAAATTAGGTAGATGTGTAAGTAATTAAAGTCCATAATCAGGGAGGGAGGATATCACAGAAAATAATAATGTTCATATCTTTCACATTCAATGCAAACTATAAACCCTCAGATCCAAGAAGTTCAATGAACTCAAAGCAGAAGACATGAAAAAAACTGCTCTAAGGTACATCATAATCAAATTGTTAAAATTAATGATAAAAATTATTAAAGTAGACAGAGAAAGAAGACATATACTGAATATAAAAGGTAAGAATGATTGCAGAAGTCTTACTGATCTCAGTACAAGCTAGAAAGCTGTGCAATGCCATCTTTAAAGTACTAACAACAACAAAAAAGCTGTCAACCTAGAATTCTATACCCTGTAAAAATATTTTTCGAAATCTATTTTTTGATATACAAAGCTTTAAATCTCAGATATTATTGTCTCCACTCTGCCCTCAATTATTACATTCTAGTAAAGAAGGTCCATTTTCAGTATTAACATCTCCAACATAGTTAAGTTTATTCTCAACTGAGAAACATTGCACTTGTTGTTCCTTTGTTTAGAATGTTCTTTCCCCAGACTTTCACATCCTGGCTACTACAATTATTTAGGTCTAAGCTTGGGCTTCCTTTGATCATCCTAGCTATGGAGACTGGTATGATTTGAAAAAAAATCAAAATTGATTTAATAGCTAATTTATGGAGCTTTATATGGAAAATATATGAATAGTCTTTCTCAACATACAAGGAAGAACTTAAAATTTTAATTACCCTCAAAAAACCCAACAATTATAAATTATTCAAGATAGATTATCTAATAATAAAATAAACTTACTTTGCTAATATATAGGTAGCAGAATTTGCTTACGGTGAAGAGAAAATAAGAAAAGTTAAGAATACCTCTAGGATTTTTGACTTGAATGACTAGGAGAATGAATTGTCATGGAAATAGGGAAAACTATGAGAGGAATACTTTGGGGGAAGGAATCATTACTATATTTTG
>NW_012145856.1:3742039-3744322 GCF_000956105.1 Propithecus coquereli
GTCTGGACATCCAAGAGGGCTCACACACATGGCTGGAAATTGATGCCCAGTCAAAAGAGAGTTGATTGGGACTTTTAAACTATTATTTTTTTTTTTAACAATGCCTACTGTGGCTTCTCCATGTGGCTTGGTCTTCTCAAAGCAAGGGATATGGCTCTGAGAGGTAGGATTCTCAAAACAATCACACGAAGAGGCAGGACATAGAAGCTGTCAAGCCGACTAAGGGCTTGCATTAGTTTCCTAGGGCTGCTGTGACAAAGTACCACATACTCACTGGGTGACTTAAAGCAACAGAAATTTATTGTCCCCCAGTTCTGAGGCCAGAGTACAAAATAGAGGTGTTGGTTAGGCCATGCTTCCTCTGAAGGTGCTGTTCATGCCTATCTCCTGGCTTTTGGTAGCCTCAGACATTCCTTGGCTTGTATATGCATCACTCCCATCCTTTGTCATCACATGGTCTTTCCTCTGTACTTGTCTATATCTGTGTCCTTATTTCCTATTTTTATAAGGACATGAATAATCTGGATTAGGGTCCACCCTAATGATCTCATTTTAACCTGATTATATAGTAAAGACCCTATATCCAAATAAGGTCATATTCTGAAGTACTGGGGATTAAGACTTCAGCATATTATTTTTTGGAGATGCAACTCAATCTATGACAGGACTGTACCTCAGTTGGCACATTATAGTATCTACTGTGTTCTTTTGGTCAAAGAAGTTGCAGGGCTTGCTTAGTTTCAAGGGGATGAAACAGAGTCCAGTTTTTGAGAGAGGATTGATAAATCACATTTTGCTACCAAAAGTTTGGCACTGTCCCCGAGGCCACATCAGAAAAACAAGGAAAAGTGGTTTGAGGAGAAGGAAAGAGAAGTTTGTTAATTTGCCAGCAAATGAGGAGGCTAGCAGACTCCAGTCTTAAAGTAACAGCATCCTGCCTCTGAACAGAAGTGCAGAGATTTTAAAGGTTCTAATTAATCCCATAATCCCATCTTTGGCTAAGACAGTCTTGGGACTGCCCAGACTCATTCCATCTTTGGATAAGACAATATTGTGACCTCCACGCAGGTAATTCCCCGGCACCATCTCCTGAGACACAAAGAACAAAGGACACTCTCCTGCCTCTCCCAACCACTGACCTGAAACAAGGATGTAGGTTTTAGTTCTCAAAAAGGGTGATGGGGTTTTGAATAGACAGAAAATATTTTTACCCTTTTTTAGGCCATTTTTTCTGTTACAATTTCAAAAGATTTTAAGGGATGAGAAATATTGATGTGGCCATCTTTGGAAAATACAGCCTATCACACTCTACCCTCTACCCACAGTGACCCAGTTTCCTTCCATATGTAGCACTTACTCATTTGCTCTAAGGATCCAATTACAACATTGTCTGAATCAGCTCCTATTTGGATAAGGCTCCACAAGTACAGTTCCTTGAGTATACAACTTCTTGAGTATGGTTACTTCTGGTTTGAAGATGTCTGAACAAAAGGAAGATCTTATCTGTCCCTCATGCACTTTCATACAATGTTGAGACAAGGATAGGTAACTACAATAGACAGTCTAGTTCAAAAAGTAGGGAATGTGACATCAACAGCAGTAACCAGACTATAGTCACACTAAAATCTAGCTGGGTACATGTTCTCAGTTTCTGGATTAGGGCTCAAAACCCCCCAACAGTGATTTTCTGTGGCTCTTGTTCACAATTTAGAATTTAGGTTTTTGGCACCATCACCTAGTAATCCATTCTTTTCTATAAAAAACAAAATAGGGCCAGGTGCAGTGGCTCTTGCCTGTAATTCTAGCACTATGGGAGGTCAAGGAAGGAGGATTGCTTGAGGCCAGGAATAGGAGACCAGCCTGAGCAAGAGCAAGATCCCATATCTACAAAAATACAGAAAAATTAGCCATGTGTGGTGGTGCTTGCTTGTAGTCCCAATTACTCAGGAGGCTGAGGCAGGAGGATTGATTGAGCCCAGGAGTTTGAGGTTGCAGTGAGCTATGATAAGGCCACTGCACTCTAGCCCATGAAACAGAGCGAGCCCCATCCCAAAGAATTAAATAAATGAAATAAAATTACCATTTAAACATTAATCCTACAATGCATCTCAGTTTCACAAACATACACGTCAACAATTCATGTTTGAAAATAGCAATAAAATTTTCGAAAGTGAATATATTCGTAGTTTCCAAAATCAAAGAGATTTTTCATAAATTTGGATATAAAAGTTAGGAAATATTCAAAACTCCAGTGAGATTAATTTGGAGAGCCAGTTCAGAGAA
>NW_012145856.1:3744372-3745484 GCF_000956105.1 Propithecus coquereli
TGCATGAGGTGGGGAAATCAAGTTCTTCAGTGTGCTTGAAATGGAAAGGATATGAAAAACAGCAATGGGAAATAAAATTTCAGTATAGATTGAGTATCCTGATTTAGAATAAACTAAATTTCTCATGAGTCCTTCAGATTTGTCCTTCAGACTTTTGAAGACAAGTATCTAGTACTTAATTTATTTTCCCATAAAAGCGGAAACAGTGACTCACCTTGTCCTGGTACCTTTGGTAGACCAAGAACTCATCACAGGTGTGCAAATTTTGTCATGGTAATTTTAGTCCAAAGGAAGATTAAACTGAGTACACCTGGAAATGCAGGGTGAAATGTGCTACAATTAACTGGAATAGCTTAAAAAGAATCTAGCAAGAAGGAAAGAAGCCCTGTTTCCTAGAAAAACAAGACGTATATGTATGGGTCAGGTCTTGATAGTGAAGGATAGCCAAGTGGCAAGTATAATAATGCTAGATGCTTTTTATAGACATTGTAATACATTTTTATACTAAAAGAATGATTGAGTTGTAATTACCACTGGCTTGTTTTGCAATTATTTAATCAATTCAAGCTAGCCTCCCTTCAAACTCCAGTATTCAAAACAACAACTCAAATTCAAATGGTTGAAAATCCTAGCAAAATGTCTTTGGTTAAAAATTAGGAGACATTCGTTCTTATCATACCAATGAACTCTAATGTAATTTGCCTCAATAAACAATAGTATCCAGATATTTAAACCTGTAACTTTTAATTTAGGGTTGGGAAAATTTTAGAAGCTGAATGTCAAGCTTGCAATTCTCATTATTTATTGCTTTATAATAAAGTACCCTAACATGTAGGCTTAAATATTAGTTTATTATTACATCCCATGGTTCTGAGGATTGACTAGGCTTAGTTGGGCAGTTCTCACTGGTAACCTCATGCAGCTACACTTAGATAGTAACTGTAGTTATCTGAAGGCTAAATTGGTCTGGACATCCAAGAGGGCTCACACACATGGCTGGAAATTGATGCCCAGTCAAAAGAGAGTTGATTGGGACTTTTAAACTATTATTTTTTTTTTAACAATGCCTACTGTGGCTTCTCCATGTGGCTTGGTCTTCTCAAAGCAAGGGA
>NW_012145856.1:3758386-3764274 GCF_000956105.1 Propithecus coquereli
CTATTTTTAGTAGAGATGGGGTCTCGCTCTTGTTCAGGCTGGTTTCGAACTCCTGAGCTCAAACAATCCACCCGCCTCGGCCTCCCAGAGAGCTAGGGTTCTTTCTTTCTTTCTTTCTTTCTTTCTTTCTTTCTAGTAACGTTTTGGCTACATGAATTGCTTTCGTGCCATTTGAGGCAAAGTTATAAGTGTGTCCATCACCATGATAGTGTGCATTGAACCCATACCCTTTGTAACAACCTGGATGGAACTGGAGACCATTCTTCTAAGCGAAGTATCGCAAGAATGGAAGAACAAACACCACATGTACTCACTATTAAACTGGACCTAATCAATCAACATCCGTGCACTTATGTACCATCATATTTTTCTCTGATTATTTCTATCAGCATACCAACATTCTTTAGTAGTCTCCTATTTTTAAAACATACCCTGGCTCATCACTCCTGACCCATGCATGCCATCTAGTATGTCACCTTACTCTCTTCCATCACATCCTGATCAAGGCTCTGTATCTATCACTGGAATTATTGTCTTAGCCTCAGTACCCATTTTTGCTCTTGACTCAAACATTCTTGCAATCCATTTTGTACCCAACATTCATAGTTACCCTTTCATAAATCAGATCATATCATAAAAATATGCTGTTCTCCTTATCCTAGAATAAAACCCAAACTCCTTACACAGTCATCAGGACCTTATTTGCTTTGGTCCTTGCCTCATTCTTAAAATGGTCTCAAACCGTGTTGTCCACACTTTCGTTCACCCCAAAGACATGTGTTTAACTCATTGTTTCAACTGTATTCATTTCTCTTCTGTCCCTTGAATATTTCAAGATATTTCCACCTTAATTTTCTGTTCTTCCTTCTTGGATTGCTCCTTTCCCTGATCTTTGAAGGACTGATAACTCCTCATCCATCCATCTCATTTCAGCTCAGCCGTTACCTCCAAAAAGCAAGCTTCCTTCTCCCTACCAGGTGAGAACTGTAACCCTCAAACTCCCTCCCTGATTGTAATTACTTTCATGGAACCCTTAACACATATGAAATTATTTTGCTTGCTGGTTTCTTCGTTTATATTGACTTCTGCTGCAATCGCAAAATACAGACACAGACACACCACGAATGTGGGCCCCATAAGGTCAGTCACCTGGTTTATTGGTTCACCTCTCCACCCGCCTAAAACAAAACATGTGTGACACGTATGAGATGCATAATAAGCTATTTTCAGTGATTCTTCCTTGAAATGTGGAATTGGATAAAAGGAAGAAAGATAATGCCAGAGAGCACTCTGTAAATAATAAACACTAACATTGAATTCTAATTGGGGGAGTTCTAAACACCTTACATGTGATAACACAGTTGATCTTCAGAACAACTTACAGCGTTGTTCTCTTCTCTATTTTGCAGAAGATGAAGCCAAAGCAAAAAAGATCCATTTGTGTCCTGAATCAAATCACATTTCAATGCTCCCTTTCTTGTGGCTCCACAGTAATTGTCTCAAGGAGAAAAATGCAGTGACTTCTGTTTCGGAATTTGAAGACCCTTAACAGCACTTAGAGGATCCAACATGTGCCATCACTGACAATGGCAGGTTGGTGGTTCATTGTCCAATGAGTAAGTGGCAAAATATAAGAGTTAAAACAAACATGACAAATTAACAAATATTAGCAATAGTCAAAATAACAAATAATTTTGGCCTATTTCAATGTTGCCATCTCTAACTGCTGCAGTAGGTGAGAGGAAATGATGTCTAATGGTCATTATATACTGAAGTGAGTACTTGGGAAAAGAGCCACTTTAGACACAGGGGTGGGACAGAAAAAAGTAAAATATTTTCTCACACTTTAGTGTAATCCATTCTATTCTTTTTTTTTTTCATTCAATCTCATTTTGATTCATTTCACTCCTACTGATCTTAACCCATTTCATCCTATCCATTTTATTCTACCCCATTCTGTTCTATTTGATTCATTGAACCATTACTGCATACTTTCCAAGTATAAGGTTCTTTGATGTTGGGAGTAAAGTAAAAGGGTGAGGATTACAGGGACAAACAAAATGTAGTGTTTATCTTCGAGGGGGTTAAAATCTAGGAGGGGAATAATTTATGTGTAGGAATCAGAGAGCTCTGTAATACAAATAAAGATCTATCGGGGAGACCATCTCATTGAGATTTGATTTCTCCCATTAGAAAATATATATATATATTTATGTGTGTGTGTGTGTGTCTGTGTGTGTGTGTATTATACATAAACCTCATTTGTTGTTAGATAATTAAATGTACTAATATATATACAAAATGTGGCATAGTTGTTGGAAGATAAAGTTTTAACTTTTTTCTCTTCCAAAACCTCCAAAATCATATAGCAAAAAGTAAATCATATAGGATAGTGATCATAATTTCTAGAATTTATGTCAGAAGCTTCGTTTTTCTTTTCAAAAAGGATAATTTGTTTAATATAACTTTATTTCATTTTAAGATTTTCACCAAATTATATGTATCAGGTGATCTTCACTTTTTTAGATTATCTGTACTGATCTTTCAGTTGAAAAATTTGAGAGCAGAAATGAATTGCTACAGATCACATAGTGATTTAGTGATTAGTCCAGATACTTTATCCTCTTTGTTGTACCTTGACATGGCTCTGTATCCCCTAAAATTCTAATGAAATAAGTGTATTTATTTGTAAAACTTTTTTTTTTTTTTAAGATAGGCTCTCACTCTGTTGCCTGGGCCAGAGTGCCATGGCGTCATCATAGCTCACTGCAAACTCAAACTCTTGGGTTCAAGTGATCTTCCCGTCTCAGCCTCCCAAGTAGCTGGGACTACAGGTGCACACCACCATGCCCAGCTAATTTTTCTAATTTTTGAGGAGATGGGGTCTCCCTCTTGCTGAGGGTGGTTTCAAACTCCTGGCCTCAAGTAATCCTCCTGCCTTGGCCTCCCAAAGTGCTAGGATTACAGGCATGAGCCACCACACCTGTCCTATAAAATATTTTTTACACTGATCATATCCTGGATAAAAATAAGGAATTCAGGAATTTTCTGCCAAACTCTTTTCTGAAAGAGAGTAAATTTCTCTCAGCTTTTCACCTTCCGTTCCTTCATTCATTCAAGTACCTACTTTATAATTCATTTTTCCAAGGCCCTAATTTCTGTTTTTAACACAATAAATTTAATAATATAAATAACAATACCATTGCATCCTGGTGGTACAATTAATCAATCCCTTCAGAAATTAACCAAACTTACAAACAAACACACAGACATACACAATCACATACACATGCACACAAACACACACACGCGCTTCCTTTAAAAGAATTGGAATTTATGCATGTTTTAAAGCCAAACCTGGGGAGTATAAGATCAATATTGATTTATTAATAACTGAATAGAAGTACAAAGATACAGTGTTTTTAAAATAAAAATAAATGACTGTACAGTTTTTTCACAAAAAAATAATAATAATGGAAACTTATTATAGGCCATTTGGATAATACTGAAAAACTGGAAGGAACAAATTATCTATACTTCACTACCAAAAAAGCAAGCACTCTTAAAATTCATTAACTTCGTGACATAGGTCAAACTTTTTGAGGGATGATTCAGACGATAGTGCATTTACAATTTCATAAATTTTATAAAATTTAACTTTATGATTAAAGCATTTACTGTAAATTATTTTCATTTTAAATGATATTCCATTATCATTAAATCAATAAATGCACTATTATTAATAATTTAGCCATGTTCATAATAAAATCTGGTCCCCACTTTTAATTACAATGATTTACTTTAACTCCAACCTTTGAGAAAGAACTCAAAAGAAATATAGCTCAGTTCTGGGATACTAGCTGTGGATTATGTGATTCAGAGAAAAGGAAAAGGAAAACTGTCAGAAATTGTAGGAGCTCTGACATCTGGAGTCATGTGACACTTTTTCATAAGCTAAGTCTCTCCCCACTGTCTAGGATCCATCTTTACCTTGGGCAGGAGACTTTTACTAGGCTCCAATCAAACACTCTAATATTAGGAATTGAGTCATTATTACTGACCTTGTCATCTTTTTTGATTCTGTTATGTTTCTGTGCTCAAAACCTTGTGGTAGTAAGTCGTAGAATTCTCCATTTCTTCTTGGACAGAGAAAAGCTTTGCCTTATTCTCACAAGACTCCCTTTATGGATGTTGATCAAATTTCACTATGCCAAAAGCCTCTTTGCCTGAAATTTTAATTATTTTGTCACTTATTAATTTATTAATACATGAATAAATTTATACATTTGCATAGAAATTCATGCATTCCTGAAGTAATTCCTCCCAAAAGTTTCTAAGGCTTTTCCATGGGCTTGTCACTGTGCTAGCTTCCGGGGATATGTGAGTGAATACAATATAGTTCTTGACCTTGGAAGAGTCAGTCTTGCAAGGAAGAATGATGTTTGATGGATTTGTCATTTTAGACTTCTGTCCTTATGCTCAAACTGTACCCTAAGAGAAAGTATTTCACTGCACTCTTACTTTTTATTTGGATATGATATTCCAACCAAATTTCACTTTATCTAGCACCTGCAATTTTGTCTCTCTCCCCAAACTTCATTCTGAATGTTAAACTCTCTTCCAGCCAACCCCACACCCATGTAGGCAACCAGACTATGCCCAGCCATAGTCTGTGATATGATAAGAATTTAAGAATTGGCAGCAGTCTAACACTATCCTATACTCCTACACCACTGGTACTGAGGGTGTCCTCTGCAGAAAGAACCAAGTCCTTTCTCATGACCAAGCCAAAGAGTTGCTTTTCTTAACATCTAGAAAGAGACTGCAAGTTTTATGAGTAGATTTACCTTTTCTTTTTCTGCTTAAAAGCAGAAAATTAATTCTCAAGGTTAAGTGAGAAAAAGAAACAGTTCAATGAGTTTCTTTTAAATTTTCGCATATGGAACCTTCAAAAATCCCCTGCATATTCTCAAATGTTCTGTTGAGAAGATGGTATGGAGTAATGTCAAACTTTGGTTTTCTACCAAGTCAGAACAGAAGGCAGCATGACGAGGGGCTAGAGAGAGGGACAATTCACTAACCCACAGCTGGAAGACGAGTGTTCTGCTGGCCAAAGCCATTCTTTACCTGGATTTCTACAAGTGTACGGTTATCTCTTTGACACAATAGAGGCATGTTCCTATGTTTCTCAATGACTAATAAGCCCATTCACAAACTAGAAGTGCGTTATTTATACTGCTATGTGAATTTGGGTTATCCAGAAAACCAGAAACAATGAGAAATAAGATTTCAGAAGTATTCTAATGATATCTCATAAGAAATCTACAACATGGATGGGCAAACAAGCAAGAAAAAAATCTTGGTCTTGGATGTTTATTTATTTATTTTGGACAGACAGGAATGCCAAATATCGTGTTATAGTCAAACATACTGACATTTTTCTTTTATAACAATATGGAGATTCCACAAAGAACTAAAAGTAGACCTACCATTCGATCCAACAATTCCACTACTGGTTATGTATCCAACAGAAAAGAAGTTATTTTATCAAAAAGACACCTGCACTCGAATGTTTATAGCAGCACAATTCACAATTGCAAAGATATGGGATCAACCCAAATATCTGTCAATTCATGAGTGGATTAATAAAATGCAATATATGTATTCCATGGAGTACTACTCAGCCATGAAGAAGGATGACTTAATGCCTTTGCAACAGTCTGGATGGAAGTGGAGACCATTCTCCTGAGTGAAGTATATAAAGAATGGGAAAACAAACACCGTATGTACTCACTATTAACACATTGACTGCCACACTGGAAAAAAAAAATTTTCCTTGGGGCCACAGTGTTTTATTATGGAAATAGAATAAAAAATTTGAAAACAAA
>NW_012145856.1:3764324-3766277 GCF_000956105.1 Propithecus coquereli
TACATATAAACAAACTGATTACATGAAGATATTGACAAATAACACACTGTAACCAAGAAAATTTCCTTTAGAAATATGAGAAAGGCTCAGATTTGGAAAATCTAGCACTGCAACTTACTTTACTCATATATTAAACATAAAATCTATACAAATGTCAATGGGGCAAAATGATATTTTAGAAGTAAGAGAATCAAGATATATAGTGGTTAAGAAACATGTTCAAAATAGAAGAGAGAATATATGGCATAGCTGAGATTTAATTGCAGATCTTTCTGACTTGGAAGATCCGTCTTTTATATTAGATAATATTTAGTTGTCACCAGGTCTTGGATGGGCCTGAGTAAATGGCAGATTTTCTTAATAAAATACTGGTTTAATAAAATAAAATGGTTGAATTATTTAGAATGTGACAGAATATCTGGATAAGAGCTTCTATTTCTTATTAAGAAGTCAAGCACTTTCCCAGAAAACCACCAGCGAACATCCCCATCCCTTTATGTCTCCGTGATCATAACTGGACTCAGCGGACCCCTGTGGTTGCTGGTGAGGGCACGTGGCTTCTGAAGACTCTGTGGAGGATTGCCGGAGAACAAGGGGTTGGGGGTTGCTGTTAGGAAGCTAAATATAATGTCTGTTACAATGACGTTATTTTTTGATGGTTGTCAAATGATAACTTCAATGCCCCTTTCTCCTTTTGGTAATCAGTGAAGGTGAAAGAGAGAGAGAGAGAGAGAGAGAGAGAGAGAGAGAGAGAGAGAGAGAGCGCTTGATTTTTAGGCAATGAGTCCACTCACTTTCAGTCATTTCTCTATTCTGAATTATTTTCATGATACATCAACCTCCATAATGCAGTCATGGATGCCCATATGAACTGCTAGTTTGGCAAATGTGTAAGAATAATCTGTTTTACAATGTAATCATTTATCAGCGAGCCAATGACAGTTTTATTGAATTAGGTACATAAAATAGTTTATAGTCAGAGGACACGGGAGGGCAAATCACTGGTAGTGGTAATTACTCTTGTGTGATGTGTCTCTCACATCAGGACATAAAGTCCTGTGAATATGGGAACAGCTAAAGTGATATATGAGTGTTCCAAAGCCATTGTAGGCAACTTTTCTTTGCTTCGCTCTAGAATGTCACACACTTAAAATAATGTATTATGAATATGTGACACGAAAGGAATACCTTATCCTACAGGACCTGATCCATGCTCCTTTAAAAGCTGGCCTTTGTAGTATATGACTGCAGATCCACTTGGAAGGTGCTTTTTCAGTCAAGTCTGGGTGATCTACTGTCTTTCACTTAAGTGGTCTTCAAATCAGCAAGGCCAACAGAGCCTGTCTCTGTCACTGGTGCATGAACCATATTTAAATTCGCTATGTCTTCTGCTGAAAATGGTTTTGGTTCAGCTCTGATTCTGACTTCATTTCATAATTACTACACAACAAGAAACTGAGAATCACCTTATCCTTAACTAGATCTTCAGGAGTTTATTCTCAATTGGTCAAACAATGTTGACTTAGGGAGCTCCTACTAAATGTGCATTAGGGAGAAGGGAGTCTCAGTTTCTTTCTTTAAAGCAGTAAGCAGTAAGGGAGGCAGAGTTGTTGGAAATTGTTGGGCAGAGCTGAGCTGATGGCCAGAGGTTAGCGGGGTGTTCAGAAGTTTCTTTCTTAAGGGACAAAAGGAAAATAGTCTTTATTTAGTCCTTTAACATGCAAGTTACTTTTCATACTTTTCTCTCTCAAGTGATTTTTTTTTTCCATTGAAGTTTTCAATAAGTGCCTTTTATAACTAGGAGATATTTTAAAGATTATCTAATATAACCTTGTTATCATTATTAAATAAATGTTTATTTTTAAAATCAAATTATCACAGATGAGTAATCTTAAAAAATCAAGTAGTGCTACAAGACTTATAACTAAAACCCACAGTCCTTGCCCCACCATT
>NW_012145856.1:3778253-3780019 GCF_000956105.1 Propithecus coquereli
GACTAAATATATTTATACATCTATGAATTCTTCTTTGTAACCCCTTATAATAAATTTCAAGAAGTATTATTTGAGGTTCAGAGGGAATGTTACAAACATCCTTTATATGAAGAGAGTCAAATTGCTCTATAGAAAGGTTGTAGCAATTAACATTCCCCAAAGCAGTTTAATTCATCATGCACTATTGCCAATTGTAGCTATTTTAAATTTTAATTTATATAGGGAGAAGTTATGAGCTCCTAAAAGGCATAATTTGCTTGCATTTCTGTTTACTCAAATATTTCTTCTAGATGATTTTTGGTGAATTATATTCCTTTCGAGACTTGGGTATATATGTTTTAAATATTTTTTTAGGAGGATATCTTTTCTTTTTTTGACAATGAATTGTATTAATAAGAAACCTCTATATGCTAAAGCTTTTACCACCTGCTCTGCCAAAAGTATTACAAGTATTTTTCTTAGTCTCACATATATATTTCAATTTTCTTTATGTTATATTCCTTTTGTAGATATTTTAATATTTTCATTCATTACTAAAAGTTGTCAACCTCAAGCTTTCATCTTTATTTTTCCTAACTGCTATATGTCTTTATTTTTGCCATCTAATTTTCAAATTCTAATGAAATTAGTTTTGTTTCAGGGTGTGAGGAGGGGCACCAACTCATCCTTTTTCCTTAAATAGTTATCCAACTTCTTCCTCAGAAAAATATATTGTTATTTTGCACTCATGTGTGATGCCATCTTACGTTAAATTATATACAGTTATAGCTGTTACTATATTCCTTCTTTTGTATTTATATCCATGTCCATTTCATTGTCAATATGGCTGTTTTGCTTATAGCACTTTTATAATAGCATAAAAGAGCATTCAACAGAAAATTGTTCAAGTATCCAATTATTATTTTCTTCTGAAAATTAACTTGTCTGTTTTATCAGTGATTTTTTTGTTTGTTTATTTGTTTCACTTTGCATTCACTTTGACAAGTTCAAATCTTTTTTTTAAGGGGCTAGGGGAGAGGGACAGCAGAAGGTACTCCTTAATTTCACATATCAATTTATTATTGGGATAAATGTAGGCATTGATTTTATAAATCTTAATATCTTTACAATACAGTGCTCTCACCAAGGAATATATATATAGATCTTCATTTATTGTATATGATTTGTTCATTTTTATAGCATGCTTCAGGTGCATTGCACTGCTTGTTCCCTCTTCAGCAGTGCCTTTCCCCGAGTTAACCCCCAATTACACTGTCTTACTCCCGTGCCTCAGTCAGGTCCCTATTGAGATGTTCTCATCTAAGAGGAAATTTCTTAACTCCTGTTTCAGGCCTTTCATAGTCCATCTGTTTCCTTTGTTCTATTTTCCCTCATAGCATTTATCATTGCCAGAAGCTACACTTCCTATTTGTTTTCTACTTTTCTGTACCATGCCATAGTTCATGTTGGCATGGTCTTTGTTTTGCTCAATGCCAAATCTTTAGGGCCCAGAAGAGCACTTAGAACTGTCATTAATGTTCATAATTAATCAATTGTCCTTAGTGAAATTTTGTACTTCATTTATATAAATCATGAAAGTATCTTTGTTAGATTAATTGTAGTTAGTTTGTATTTTTATAGCTAAGTGAATAAGATGCATTTTATTATTTTATTTTCTATGATCATCTTAAAAATTTGTACATCCCTGAAAAATTATAGAAATTTGAAGAGACTATCTGAAAATTTCTGTGAAGCTTAATATAGCTTATCATGGCAAACATATACAG
>NW_012145856.1:3781254-3790796 GCF_000956105.1 Propithecus coquereli
CTTGTTAATTTATTAATTTGCCTCAGATGATTTACTTGATTATATTGATTCTAAGGATCATGAGACAAGGAGAAATACTGTTTCTTGGCCAAGAGGTGAAGTCAGAAAAGTGTATGTTTGGTATATTCCTCTCCTTTTCAGGTTATATATCTTCACCTTCCTCCTAAACCTAGTAAAAAGAGTTTGATGTTAAGAAAAGTTCTCACTCAATTGGCTTCTCTAATCATACATAGTTCAGGAGTTAATGTAAATTATTTTTATAAATATGGATTAAAATGTGTATGATCTAAAACCAACACATATTGGGTAGAAAAGAAGGATTCAGAATTCTGTGTCTGATGGAGTCAGAACCCCAAAGATATCGATGTAGCATAATTTGTGGTGGTTGCATGTTTAATTTTTTTGCCAAGCATTAATCAAGCTTGGTGCTAGATACAATTTATGTGAGTTTGATTAAAGAGTTGAGCCTTCGTGCTCTGTATAGATAGTCAGCCCCTCGTATCCATGGGTTCCACATCCATGGATTCAACCAACAGAAGATCAAATATATTGTTTAAAAATTGTGTCTGTACTGAACACATACAGACTTTTCTTCTTGTCATTATTCCCCAAGCAATACAGTATACCAACTATTTATACATCATTTACATTGTATCAGGTATTATAAGTAATCTAGAGATGATTTAAAGTGTATGAGAGGATGTGCATAGATTATATAAAGGCACTACACCATTTTATGTCAGGGACTTGAGCAGCTGTAGATTTTGGTATCCATGGGATATCCTGGAACCAATCACCAATGGATACTGAGGGATGGCTGTAAATAGCGATATCCACCTATCTATCTCACAAATGTTGCCTAGAGCCATCTGGTTGCAGAATATATCTGCAGAAATTTCTTCTCTCTAATGTTGTGTTGGCCAGTGCCAAGTAGATGATTCCTAGGCAGTTGTATGGCCTTTCCACCCTCTATCCTCTTCCATTTTCTCTTTGTTGTAAACAATAGTAAGAAAATAAAGAAAGAATAAAGAAAAATCTATTTGGAGTAGCACAAACCCCCATGCACACACGTGTGTGTGTGTGTGTGTGTGTGTGTGTGTGTGTGCTTGTGCGTGCGCACATGTGCGAATATGTACCTAGGTTTTCAGGACTGTCCAAGGGCTTCCCATTCTCAGCCCTGGATGATTCAAAGACTAATTATTATAGCTTTCTTCTGCGAAGTTCTCAGTCCATCGTTTAAAACCATAATTCTCTAACACAGAGCCTTCTGATACCTATTGGAACATGAATTTGTAATTGTATATAAAAAGGACTATTTGCAAGGCCAAGAAAATTAATATATTTTATTTATCACCAGGGAATTTTTTAAGACAGTAGGGAAAATGTAACAGAGTGAGCCATTTAGTTTTCTGGTGTATTATCAAGGAAATCTGTCAATTTAGTATACCAGTTTACCTTTCTGATCCCACATCACACTTCTCTTACACTTAGAAAATTTAACACTTGACTCTGAAGTGCCACAGATACTTGCTAAAGCACTAGATCTAGACTCAGCTTTGTGGTATATTTTCAACTCCCTGAACTTTACAATGTATCACTTTTCTTCTATATTCTATTAATATAATAACAGAGTCTAGAAATAATTAAATATTTAATTTTTTTCACACATTTACGAACTCTCTGCCTTTGCCAGAACTTGCCCTAAAGGTAGGCAATGAAATGTTGACTCAGAATGACTGTCAATTTTTGTATAAATACATCTATAAGTTTCTCAACCACACAAAAAGATATGGCAGTATTCCCAGCTTGGCAGAATTTTAAACCATATGAATTGGTACTTAATGAAAATATCTATACTTTATGAACCCATAACAAAGCATAATATCATTCACTCTACCACTCAGGGCTTTTCAAAATTAAATTATTGTTCTACCATTCTGGGAGATGACAGAATTGAGATTAAGAAGAGCATCTTGGGCCAGGCATGGTGGCTCATGCCTGTAATCCTAGCACTCTGGGAGGTCAAGGCAGGAGGATCGCTTGTGCTCAGGAGTTTCAGGAGTTTGAGACCAGCCTGAGCAAGAGTGAGACCCCATCTCTACTGTAACATAGAAAAATTATCTGGGTGTTGTGGTGTGCACCTGTAGTCCCAAACTACTTGGAGGCTGAGGCAGGAGGATCACTTGATCCCAGGAGTTGGAGGTTGCTGTGAGCTACGGTAATGCCATAGCACTCTACTCAGGGCAAGGGAGTGAGACTGTTTAAAAAAAAAAAAGAAAAAAAGAACAAAAAAAGCATCTTGGTTACAGATAACCAGTTCACAGGAATCAAACCTCTACCAGCATCTGAAGGGTATGAGAAAGAGGGTATCTGAGAAGAGGGCTGGCAAGAGCAACAATGAATCTTATTGACATACGAGACTGGGCTCCAACAGAGCACCATTACCTTTAACAGGAGACAGAAGAATTTGCATATTCATTCAAAGTGGGCCAATAAGGCAAGAGTTACTAAAAAGGAATAACTTAATAAACATAAGGCAAACAAAACCTAAAGCCAGCTACTGACAGAGCTGTGAGCATTCTCAACAATACATGAATTTCTGTCTATTGCTGTATATTAAGAAGGTAGATTGCTTCTTTAAATTATGCCTCTACTGGAAGATTAGAAATCATAAATATGAAACTGTAAAAGATTGTAATCATTTCTCACAAAGGGCTATATTTTTCACAAGTCTAGCACATGCATACAAACCCCTTATTTATTTTAAATTGGATTAAATTAGACTAGAGCCACAGCATGATTCAGAGACTGGTGTTGGTCATACAAGGTTGAAATGTGGCCAAATTTTGATTTGTTAACAATGTGGGGTGTGTGTGTATGTGGGGGGTGTGTATACATACATACATATATATATACACATATATATATATATAAAATAAATTATTTTGGTCTGATACCATGATAAATTATTACCAAACCCCATGTTATTTACTTTTACAGAATGGGAACTATTCTAATTGCAGTCATGGGAAATTATTTTAGGCTCATTTTATTTTTGTTTTTTTCTGAAGAATGTTCCGGATTTAAAATTGGTAACAATGATTGAATTGCTTTATGGTCAATTATAGTAAATGAAAACATGTGGGGCCAGAAAAAGAGTAAAATTTTTCCAAATATCACAGATTACAAAACAGGAAGTCTTGACAGTGTGTTTATCAAAGTGGTCTCCTGTATCAGAATGACACAGGAAGTTGTTTAAATTCACTTCCCTGGTTCATAGTCAACTTACAAAATAAGAATGTCTGTGAGTGGGGGATGTCATTCTAGGATTTTAACAATCACCCAGGTAAATCATTTGTGTACACTAAGGTTTGAAGGTTACAATATTGGAATAAAGAGAAAAGAGCATTCCTGAAATGCACCAAGGAATATCATATACAGAGCAAAATGTATCCCTTTCTAATTCAATATTTATGTTCCCTGAGTTTTCTTGTGTATTGGGATCATAGAAGATAAACACCAGTAAAAATCTGAAGGAGAATATCATGGCACATTTTATTAACATGGTGTTCAATAAAAACTCCCACTCCAGGGAAAAATTTCCTTGATTTTTTATTCAATAATTTTTAAAAATTGCAAAAAGATGAAATGTTAACATTGAACAACAGGTTGAGAAAACATGAATTTTGTTAAACTCCTAAAGTTTAAATGATTTCCATTGCTTCATTTATTTGTAGAATATCTTAATTCATCAAGATGAATATCTAACCCTCAGTAAATGACAAGGGGAAAGAAATGACACTTGAATTGTCTTTAGAATGAACTGGATTATAAATCAAGATTATGAATTTTTATTAACAATATCACAGCAATATTAATTCAAGATTATACTTTGGAAAATGACAATATGGGGAATAAAAATAGCTTTGAAATTAAACTTAGAATCTGAGTTTAGGATGCACTGGTTTACATGCTTATACTGAACAGAAATATTTCAATAGTGTGTAATGACTCAAAAGAAATTTAACTTGCCAAGAGAAATGAAATAAAGTTTGTCGAAAAATAAATTCTAGGAACATTTGTGACTGGCCCCTCAGGGCACAATGGTAGAGTGCAGAGAAATCTACAGAACTGTATTTCATGTCTTTCTGGAATGCACCAAGGACTATCTTATATTGGGCAAAATTTATCCGTTTCTAATTCAATATTTATGTTCCCTGTGTTTTCTTGTGTATTGGGATCATAGAAGATAAATATCAGTAAAAATTTAAAGGAGAATATCATGGCACATTTTACTCAAATATACTTTGAAAGAGCTTGGTAAATATTACATGTTATTCTAGATTTTTAACAAATTTACAAATTATCTTGGTATTGTGGCAACATTTTTATAATATTATAACTATGTGTTTATTTTCTAGTAGAAATATGTAAAACAAGATAACATGTACTTGTCATATAATTCTTAGGGTCTCAGTTAGACAGGTACTGTCAATTCTTCAGTTAGTATCAAAGTTACTTATTAATTCCAAAGGGAATAGTTCTGTATTCCTAACCCATGGTCTTGTCATTCCCCTAAACTTGCTTATGAATTTCTGAAACTGCATAAATGTTTTCCTGTAATATAGATCTCTCGCTTTTATACAATTCTTAAAAGATTCTATTGCCCAAAACCCTTCAAAGTAACCCAGTTCCAACCAGTTATCTATGCAATTTGTTATCTGGGGGGAAGGTGGTATGGATTTAGTGTTCACGCTCTTCTCAAATTAAAGAATTCCATATTTTATGTCCCATTTTACTAAAATCTTTTCCAGCTAAAATACTTCGATTTCCTTGATATTTTATTTCCAAATTGAACTAAGTTAAGTCAAAGTGGTATCTTCCTATCCTGAATTATTGTCTTAATTATTATCTATTCTACATGGTTAACATATAATAGATTGATTTTCTTTTAAATTTCTTTTTACTCAACATTTTCATGTTGGTTACTTTTCATGTTTGTTACTTTTGTTATCTGTTTATATTCTGCACTACTCATCCAGAATGTTAGGAGCATGAGAGTAGGATCTCCATAACAGACAAATAGTAGGTGTTGAATAAATGCTTGGCTAACAAATATTAAATAAATTATTGTTATTTTTCCAACTATACAATACATTTATTTCTTGTTCTGTCAAATTCTGACATACTTTGGCCAAGATATTATAAAGGCAGGTTAGACCGAGACAGGTTAATAATTTTTCAAATCTTTAAACAGGCTGTATTTAATTAATTATTCATTTAAAATTAATTAATTTGTTTGATGCTCATTTTTAAGAGACTGAACACCTACTAACCCAGGCTATTTATCAGAGTATTTTTTAAAAACTGAACTTCTTAAGAGGAGCTCTGGTAAAAGACAATGTTTTACCCATCATGTGATATTTCTAGATATGATTTAGCATCCATGAGTAGGTGTTCTAGGCAGCCACCTGGCTGGCCTGCCTTCTAATTTAGCTTAAATCTACAAGGGTTAAATCAATAAGGGTAAAGTGATATTAGAATTTAACTAATCTGTCATCCAGAGCTGCAGTCTCCAGCCACAGAGCTCTGCCGCGCCCTTCACCCGCCACCATCAGAGGAAAAATTGTCTTCCATGAAACTTAGGAAGGTGGGATGCACAGCAGGAGGTGAGCTGTGGGGGAGTGAGGGAAGCTTCATCTGTAGTTACAGCTGCTCCCCATCGCCCACATCACCGCCTGAGCTCCACCTCCCCCACACCTCCCTGTACACGGCCCCTCCCACCTCCACCACCCCAGTCTGTGGAAAAATTGTCTTACATGAAACCGGTCCCTGGTGTCAAAAAGATTGGGGACCACTGATCCAGAGGGTAGTTCTTGGCTGCCAATATATTCATTAATTTTACTACTTGTGTTGTACATTAAATCTCTAAATTTGTTCATCCTGCATATCTGCTATTTTGTATTCTTTGACCTATATCTTCTCAATTGCTCCTCTCCATGGTAACTATGGTTTCATTCTCTATCTTTCTGTATTTGAGCTCATTTGTTTTATATTCCACATATAAGTAAGATGATGCAATATATATATTTTTCTGTTTCTGTCTTATTTCACTTAGCATAATGTCCTCCAGGTCCATCTACATTGTGGCAAATGGCAGGATCGCCTTCTTTTTTTAAGGCTGAATAATATTCCACTGGACTATAACTTTTTCTACTTAATATTTCCAAGTCTAAGCTCTTTAGCCTAAAATGTCAAGGTCCTGTATAACTTGGCATTTACCTGCGCTTTCTGAATCATCTCTCACAGTTTTAACTTCCATCAGTCTATCATCCCAAATGCGTGGGATCTCATTATATTTCCTTACTTCATAGATATATGGATATCATGGATTTTAATGTTTTAAAGTTTATCAAATATGTTGAAATAAATCCTGCCTTTCCTATCTTGCTTAGAGACTGTACAGTGTTTACATTAATCCACCCATATTTTGTTCTGTTTTTCATATCATCTTATTTGAGGTACAACAGTGGCATTTAACATTTTATATGTGTCATCACAGGCATCTTACAGAGAACTACTTCCCTTTCTATTCATAGGATTTAAAATTTAGGGTTAGTTTTGTTTCACTATTAGTATAGTATAGAAATACTATTACTAGTGCATCAGAATAACCAAGGTCAGCATGCAGAGAAACTCTCTGCCATGGGATTTACTATGTTAAAGTAAAGGAGGACTATTAGTTATATTTTGGTAGGCTGTTCAGTCAATTAGTGTCTAAGCTTTGGAGGGGCAACTGTTAAGGCTATAATTACTACCTTTTCCCAACATCTAACTCATAAATTACCTCAATGGGCCTATGTTATTTCCCCTGGCCCTGGAAAAGGGGCTCAAAGATTTTGTGCAGAAGGAGAGGAAGTATATATGAACAGAGATCCATTGTTCTCTCCTAGGGCTGATTTTATTAGGAAACAGAGTGTGTGGAAGTTTCAACTCAAGTATATATTTTAAAATAATGGATATTTTTTTGGAAAATAATTAAAAGGCATACACAAAGAGTGCATTGCGCACCACCCAAAGGATGGACATATTTGAAACTCGGACTTGGCGGGGGGGGACAAGGGCAACATACGTAACCTAAACATCTGTACCCCCATAATATGCTGAAATAAAAAAAAAAAAGACAAAAAAAAAAAAAAAAAGGCTGGTAGCTCATAACACAATGAGCCAAATGACAGACCACATAGTTTACCTAAGAGAATAAGGTAAAGAGACAAATAAGAAAAGACCTACTAGAGTGGAAAAACCCTCAAAAACTGGCTAGAAAAACTACCTCAGCAGGTGATGTCAGTAAGACAGTGTATAAGGAAGCTCCAGGCTCTCATTTTTTCATAGCAACATTAATACAACTCCTCAAGGTTGGATAAAATAACTTTATAGGAGCCACAATGAGATTATTTGGGACAATAAGACATTTAAATATACCCATGGAGGAAACAAAATAAAGCACACAGGCCCAGAAAAAAATGCATGCCCAGAAAAGACTGGAGAAGACCTTAAGTGTTCACCCTGGACTTATCCTGAGGCTCAGAACATGTCCTCCTAATTAGGAGAGAGCTTCCCCACCAGTTTGCAAAGATTTAAAGAGGTGGCTATTCTTTCAAATGCCCAATTTTATACAAAATGTCAGAAGGCATACAAAGAAACAGAAAAATATGACTCATTCAAAAGAACAAAATAAATTTCCAGAATCTACCCTTAAAAAAATACAGGCATAGGACTTACTAGATAAAGATCTTAAAACTACTGGACTAAATATCTTTAAAGAGCTAAAGGGAAACACAAAGTAAAGGAAATCGGAAAAAAAAATGATATATTAAAAAATGAGAATATCAGTAAAGAGATATAAATTGTAATGAAGAACCAAACAGAAATTTTGGAGGTGAAAAAGACAATAACCAAATTGAAAAAAATATTAAAGATGTTCAACAGCAGACCTAGGTGGAAAAAAATAATCAGTGAATTTAAGGACAGGTTATTCAAAATTATTGAGTCTGAGGAACAATAACAACAACAACAACAACAACAAAAGAATGAGGAAAAGCAAACAGAGCCTAAGAGATGTATGAGATACCATCAAGCAAACCAATATACACCTTATAGGTATCCCAGAAGGAAAAAAGAAATAAAATGAAACAGAGAGCTTATTTGGAAAAAAAAAAGTCCAAAGTCTTTCTAAATTTGAGAAAAGTTATGCATTTGCAAATACAAGAAACCCAATGAATTTCAAGTAGAATAATGCTCAAAGAGATCTACACTGAGACACATTATAATCAAACTGTCCAAAATCAAAGACAAAAAGAGAATCTTAAAAATAGCAAGAGGAAAGTGACTTGTTATGTACAAGGGATCCTCAATAAAAATATCAACAGATTTACTGACAGAAACTTTGAAGCCAAAAGGCAGTGAGATGATATATTTTAAGAGTTGATAGAATGAAAAAAAAAAATTCTTAACTAAGGTTTTATATCTAACAAAAGGATGTCTCAAAAATGAGGAGAAAATTAAGGCATTTCCAGATAAACAAAAGCTGTGGGAGTTTATTATCATTAGACTTCCCCCACAAAAAATGCTAAAAATAGTCCTCCAAGTTGAAATGAAAGGATGGTAGATAGTAGTTCAAAGCATACAAAAATAAAAAGTTCTCTAATAATGCTAAACAAAAAAATATGAAAACTAGAATTATTGTAATTTTGGTTTTTAACTTCACTCTTTATTTTCCATGGGATTTTAAAGACAAATTCATAAAAGTAATTATAAATGCATTACAATGGGTATACAATATATAAAGATGCAGTTTGTGAAACCAGTAACAGGAAATGTTGGGGGGGCTATAAAGGATTACAGTTTTTCTAAGCAGGTCAAGCTAAGTTGGCATCAATTTGAAATAGGCTGTTAGAACTTTAGGATGTTATAGACAATACCCATGATAACCCCCTACCCCCTGCACACACACACACACACACACACACATACAAATCTGTGGACTATAACAAAAGGAAATGAGAGGGTAATCAAAAATTGCGATGATAAAAAGTCAATTAAATACAAAGGAAAGCAGTAAGAGAGGGAATGAGAAATAAAAAAGTTATGACATACAGAAAACAATAAAATGTCAATAGTACATTCTTTCTTATTAATAATTACACTAAAAGTATTACCCAATTAATAGACATAGATTGACATATTAGATTTAGAAAACAACTCTATGCTATCTGTAAGAGGCTCACTTCAGATCCAACAATATGCATATGTGGAAAATGAAAGGATAGGAATAGATATTTCATGCCAATAGGAAGCAAAAGAGAGCGGGGGTGCTTATTATAAATATAAAAATAGAGTTTAAGTTAAATATTGTTACAAAAGAAAGACATTATAAAATAAAAGTGAAAATTCACCAAGAAGATATAACAATTATGAACTTATATGCACCAAACATCAGAGCTCCAAAATATATTAAGCAAACATTGACAGAATTAAAG
>NW_012145856.1:3791196-3796639 GCF_000956105.1 Propithecus coquereli
AATAGAAGACTTTAACAGCATTATAGACTATTCTCCACCTAATGTCACATCTTATAGAGAAATGACCCAAAGTAAATCATGGAGTTATGTGTAAAATGAAAGTATAATACTTTTGGGAAAACACAGAATAAAACATTCAGCATTTAAGACTAAGCTAAGAATTTCTAGACTTGATACCATACTCATGATATATAAAAAGAAATATTGATAAACCTCATCAAAATTAGAAAACTTTGCTCTGTAGAAAACCCCGTGAAGAAGATGAAAAGACAAACTATAATCTGGGAAAAAAAATTTTGCAAACCATATAACTGACAGCACAATAGTATCAAGAAAATATAAAAAAACTCTCAAAACAAAATAAGAATGAAAGAACATAATTCAATTAGAAAATAATCTGGCATTTCACTGAAGAAGATATGTAAATAGCAAATATGCACATGAAAATATTTTTGATATCATTGCCTTTGGGAACTACAAATTAAAACTGCAAGAACAAATATTACAGGGGATGTGGGAAATTGGATCACTTATGCATTGCTACTGGGAATTTCAGTGGTACATCCACTCTGAAAAACATTTTGGCAGTTTCTTATAAAAACAAAAATGTGATTACCATACCATCAAACAATTACACTGTTGAACATTTGTTCCATAGAAATGAAACATTATGTTCCCATAAGAAACTATATATGAATGTTTATAGCTGCTTTACTCATAATAGCTATAAACGGGAAACAACCTAGATGTCTTTTACTAGACGAATGGTTAAATGAACTGTGGTACATCTATACCATGTGATACTAGTCATCAATAGAAATGAGTGAACTATTTATTCAGGTAACACCTATAATTCTCCAGAGAATTATACTGAATAAAACAACTCCAAGTCACAAGGTACATACTATATGTTTCTACTATATAACATTTTCCAAAAGACAAAATTGAAGAAATTGTGAACAGATCAGTTGTTGAGAGTGATTATTCTTATTAGGTAGTTGGTGGGAGGATGAAAGGGCAGTAAGTACAGTTATAAAGAACAACATGAGGAATATTTGTGATTATGGACTGCTCTGTATTTTGACTGTGGTGATGAATATATGAACCTATACATGTGAAAAAATTGTGTAGAACTAAATACACACACACAAATGAGTATATATAAAATGAAGGAAATCTGAAAAAGGAGGATAAATTTTCTCAATGTCAACTTCATGATTATGATATTGCACTATATTTTTTGCAAGATGTTACTGTAGGGAAACAGTATTTCTCTGTATTGTATCTTATGACTTGGTATGAATCCACAGATATCTTGAAACAAAGAGTTTATTTTTTCCCCCAAAAAAGTATTTAATTGTTTTATATCCTTTATTTTGTATTTATTTTTTAATTTATAAATATTAAGGAGGTACAAAGGTTTTTGGTTAAATGGATTGGTTTTGTAGTGCTTTAGACATGGATATGAGTATGCCCCTTAGTGTTTGTTGTACATATTAGGTAGGTTTTTGCCAATCCCCTTCTCCCCCTTCCCCTCCTGCTACATTTTCACTGACTTTTGCTTCCCTCTATATGCATGTGTGCTCATAGGTTACTTCCAATTTGAATAGCGAGTACATGTGGGGTTTGTTATTCCATTCTTTAAATACTTTACTTTAGGATAATGGTCTATAGTTCCATCCATACTGTTGCAAAATAAATTAATTCATTCTTTTCATGGCTGAATAATACTCAATGGTAAACATATACTACATTTTGTTAATCCACTCATGAATTGGTGGGCACTTGGGTTGATTCCACATCTTTGCAATTGTGAATTGTGCTGCAATAAACACTTGAGTGCAGGTGTGTTTTTGATAAAATGACTTCCTTTCCTTTGGCTAGATACCCAGCAGCGGGATTGCTGGATTGAGTGGTAGGTCTACTTTTAGTTCTTTGAGGAATCTCCCTACTGTTTTTCATAAGGGTTGTACTAGTTTGCAATCCCACCAACAGTGTATAAGTGTTCCTTTCTCTCAGCATCCACATCAGCATGTATTCTTTTTGGACTTTTCATTGAAAACTATTCTAACACGGGTAACTTGATATGTTATTGGGGTTATAATTTGCATTTCCCTGATGATTAGTGACATTGAACATTTTTTCATAAAATACCTAAGGATATACTTAACCAAGGGAGGTAAAAGAGCTCTACAAAGAGAACTACCAAACACTGAGGAAAGAAGTCACACATGTCACAAACAAATGGAAAAACATATCATGCTCATGGATCACTAGAATCAAGAATGTTAAAATGTCAATATAACCCAAAATGATTTATAGATTCAGTGCAATCCCCATGAAAATACCAACGTCATATTTCACAGATCTAGAAAAAATAATTCTATGCTTCATTTGGAACCATAAAAGACTCTGAATAACCAAGGAAATCTTAAGTAAAAGGAACAAATCTGGAGGCATCACATTACCAGTCTTCAAAATATACTTACTATACAGTTATAGTAACCAAAACAGCATGGTATTAGCACAAAAACAGAGAAACAGACCAATGGAACAGAACAGAGAACCCAGATACAAAACCATCCATTTACAGCCAACTGATCTTTGACAAAGCAGACAACAATGTATACTGAGGGAAAGAAGCCCTATTCAATAAATGGTGTGGGAAAAATGGATAGCCACATGCAGAGTGAAATAGGACCCCTATCTCTCATCGATCACAAAAATTAATTCAAGATGGATAAAATATTTAAATGTAATGAATGAAACCATAAAAATTCCAGAAGAAAATGTAGGGAAAACTCTTCTAGATATTGGTCTAGGCAAAGAATTTATAAAGAAGACCCCAATGGCAATCATAGCAACAACAAATATTAATAAATGGGACTCGATTAAATTTAAACAGCTTATATTCAGTAGAATCTCTCAGGCAATAAGACACATTTTTCTTGATTGAGTTGTGTTACTATTTTCTTTCTTATAGAATAAGATCAATCTGTGAGGATTGAACAAAGAGGGAAGAGCCAACTAGTTTAGCAGAAAAAAAGATGTATTTAACTCTTTAAGTCTTTTACTGGTGAAGAAGTGAAAGAGTGGGAAGCAAGCACAATAAAGTAACACACCAAAACAATGGGGACATGGTATTAATAAAAAGTAAGGTCCATCATTGCTATGGATTGAATGTCTTTCCCAAAAGGCATATGCCGGAAACTTAATCCTGAAGGCAACTTGCAACATACAACACTTAACATGCAACAGTGATAAGGTAAGTTGGCTCTGCCCCCATGAATGCATTAATGTTGATTATAAAAGGACTTGAGGCATTGAGTTTCATCTCTTGCTTTCTCACGTGCATGTTCTCTTCACCTTCCACCTTCCACCTTCCACCATGCAATAAGGCAGTAAGAAAGCCCTCACCGGATGCTGGCCCCTTGATGTTAGGCTTTCTAGCCTCCAGAACTATTAGAAATAAATTTCTGTTCTGTATAAATTACCCAGTCTCAGATGTTCTGTTATAGCAGCACCAAATGAACTAAGACAATCACAAATAATTTTTCCTAAAATAGGAGCATGGGGGTTGGGGGAAGAAAGTCTACCATTTGTTTCCCATCCAACTAGTTTTTACCTTGAACATTGTAAATCATGAATGCACAGAAGGTATTAGTGAAAGAGTGAATAATGGCTAGTTGACATGAGATGGCAATATCTAAATGGAGAAGTGGCCCAGATAAAATATACACCCTGCCCCTTAGGGCTGCTGCAAATTTGATAGGAGGACATATGAGGACACTTTTCTCATAATATCTTCTAATTGTAGATGTAGTTCATATTGACAATGAGGAAAATATTAACAGCACTCACAAACTGCCAAGAAATATTTTTATATGAGATATATTTGGCTTCATTGGGCAGAAATTTTAATCATTACAATTACTGAATGATATTTCCCATTAGTGCTTCTTCCATTTGGGTGGCCAAAAACTATCATCCATGTGGCATCTGGTGCTCATAATGAACAAAGGGCAAGCAGCAGTCCCACACCTTCCTTGCAGGGGTAGAATTTAGGTCTCAGGTTATTGCTGAAGCAAGTCAGGGGAGAAAGCACAGGGAATGCCCGCTTTCCATTTCAGTCATGTAAAAGTCACCCAACTTTGTGTCAATGACAGATTATAGGAATTTATTTGTAGAGCAAGCCAGGGGAAAAGGCATAGGAAGTACTGTTCCTCCCATCTAGGCTCAAGGAAGTTTACTCCTTACTTGCTATGTAGGCTCCCAGATACTGCCTTGTTAATCCCAGAACCACAGGAGTTGCAGGAGCAGTGTGCAGCTAAACCCTTTCCAGGGAGAAGTTGGAAGTTGTGCTGATGCCAGGGGCTACACCTGCTGAGAGTGTTCATGTGGTTCCTCAAGAAATATGATTTAAGAGCCAAGCCCTATTGCAAGGACTTTAAAAGTTGCACACTGTATGTGTGGTACAAACCCCTCATGCTTTGGAAAGAAACTGAGAGTTAAAGTTTCTTCTCAATTATAAGATGCTGTGATCAAAATGGGATTAATGCATGAGTATATCTCCATTTTTTCCTAACCATCTGATGTGGATATTTTCTCAGTTGTTCAATATATAGTAGCCTCTCAACCAGATTCCAGTTTTTTTCTTGGAGAGAATTGACTCATGTTTAGGTATTTACTCAGTGTGTCTGTAAGAGGGGGGATAGGAGAGTTTTATTCTGCAATGTTGCCAATGTCACCTCTATTGGCCTTTTTTAATCAGTGTGAGTCCACTCACCTTTACCAAAAATATGGGTAAAAGCCACTATAAAATGATAAAAAAAACATTAGTATCTTCTACACTATTAGCTGTTCTTCTTTCTGTATATAGCTTCCTCAATATTCTCTTGGGGGAGAATGACTAAGGCAAAGCTAGTTTCAGTTCTTCCTTTTCCTTTTGACAAATAACATAAAGCTCTGTAAGTGTCCATGACATTGAGTTTCTGCTCACATTTCCTGATTGTTGACTAGGTGAGTGGCACAGGCAATTTTGTTTGGATGTCATTTCTGTGTATTGAAATGGCAAAATCCAATTCTTAAAATCCATGATAATGAAATAAACAGGCCTGCATAAGGTACTAAGAGAGAGGATCATTATAAACAGATTCAAATGAGCTATATTGGAGGGAGACAGATGGTCTCACTAGCATTTACTGAAATATTGGTACAAAGTGGTAGCCTTAAGAAAACAATAAATATCACCTGGACTTAAAATATAATTTATTATGGTGGAGTTGAGGAAGGATTGAAATGTGAGAGAGGTATGAATATTTAGGAAGAAACTCCTTTGATTCAAGCATTGCGCTGCATTGTTATCTAATGTAATTAGTAATTGACAGTCACCGAGGTAGTAATTGCCTTTAAGAAATACATGAAAGCCCAGACTTCATCACTA
>NW_012145856.1:3797925-3799039 GCF_000956105.1 Propithecus coquereli
TGATACATTTGATAAACTTAAATAAATACCTTTAATAGAAATAAGAAAAAATTCAATTAATGCCTTTGAGAGATAAAATGATTTCCCTTTGTAAAATCATTATTTTAGTTCAAAACACTCAAAACAAATTTTTTGGAAAAAAACAGAACATTTATTGTATGACTGATCATTGAAATTCTTAAGGCGGATTAGATGCTGCAACAGCTTCCCTCTTGGGTTTAGGTGTTGTTCTTCACAAAAGCCCTGTCTGAATCTATGGTACACAATTTTTCAGGTGGCTCATTTGACAAATCCCACTGGTATTTCGACTTTCAGCCTTTGTACTCCAGTCATACTTGCTTTTGTGCTTAGCAGGTCAGGAATATTTGCCAGGTCAATTTCTGAAGGTGGCATCCTAGAGCCACAGCACTACAGTGTGTGCATCTTATTGAGATGCTCACTAAATGATTTTCCTCCCCTCTTCATCTTTCTTCTGAGGCTACGCTCGAGATTGAAACCAATGAGCAAAACAAATATTTTTATTGTAGTAAATCACATAACATACATTTCCCCCTTTTAACCATTTTCAGTGTACAATTCAGGGGCATTAAGTACATTCATGATGTTGTGCAACCATCACCACTATCTTGTTCCAAAATATTTTCATCACCCCAAAAGAAACCCTATTCACATTAAGCAGCTACTCTCATTCTCTCCTCTCCACTCCCCCTGGCAAACCCTAATCTGCTCACTGTGTCTCTATATTTACCCATTCCATGTGTATCATATACATGAAATTCTACAGTGTGTGGCTCTTTCTGGCTGGCTTCTTTAACTCAGCATATTGTATTAAAGATTCATCCATATTGTAACGTGTGAGTACTTCATTTCTTTTTATGTCTGAATAATATTCCACTGCATGTATATACCACATTTTCTTTATCTATTAATCAGTTGATGGAAATATAGTGGCTTTATGAATAATGCTATTTTTAATAGTGCTGCTATGAACATTAAAGTACTATTAATAGTTTTTATTTGAACTCCAGATTTCAATTCTTTTGAGACTTTATCTAGAAATAGATACACTGTGTTATACATATGGCAATTAATTTTTTGAGAAACTGTCAAACTA
>NW_012145856.1:3809529-3810496 GCF_000956105.1 Propithecus coquereli
AATTAGCAAATGGGGGGGTCAACACAATTGTCGTATTTCTATACACTTCACTGTGTAATGGCAGAAACAACACTTTTCTTGGTATGAGAAATCTTGGCTTCAAGATTTTGTGGGTTTCGTAACCATCCAATTTTAGCCAATTGCTTGCTATGTGATATTATATGATCTTCTCCATCGTTACTTGGCAAAAGTAGTCCCTCAGGGATTCTGAAAGTGAATATGCAGTAGAAAATGTATCTCTGTATATTACACATTCATGACATACGTTAGGGCATTAAGAGCTCTGAGAAGTCTTTCAATAAAGAAAGTTTAAAACTCTCTTTATATCAGCATTTCTGAAACTTATATTATCATTGACATTTTTTTTTCATGTAACACCTTTCAACCAGTATATCATACCTTAGGAAATTCAATCTCTCTGAGACTGTAAAATGGAAATAAAAAAACCATATTTCTCTCTACATGCAGTACAGATTTAGTAATATAATGTGTGGATTCATTGTGAATTATAATATTTGTATAAATAAATGTACTGTTGTCTTCATAAATAATTATTTTAAAGCATTAAATGTTCTATGATTTTTTTTCTGTAGAGGCAGAATAGTTAGTTAGCAGAGTTCAGCCATTATTTTGAAGATAAGTAGTTTTAAAGAAATTAAATGCCTTACTCAGCACCTCACAGCAGCAGGTGGCTGAAGTGAAATGGAACACCAGATCTTCCACACTTAGAGAAGAATATTATTCACTTTCATTCTCCGCCTCTATATGGTCTACCTGTCAAACCATCCATGCACAGAGCTGCTAAGGTGAGAAGCCTAGAAACATTATAAAACTAGCTCTGCATAATATTGAATTGGAGGAAATTAGAAAAGAATCCTAACTGAAAATTTATTTTAAATGTTTGGACATAGGATATTATAATCAGAGATGAATGTAACATGTTTTTGAAATACTTTTTATCCCAAGA
>NW_012145856.1:3814230-3816793 GCF_000956105.1 Propithecus coquereli
TACAAGACAAAGCTTAAACCACACCTGCAGGTCATCAATTTACTTAAAAGATCACTTGAGTTTTGGTAAATGTTTGTGGCTCATCTCTGACAAAAGACCTCTTTATCTTAAGTTAAAACATTCCAAGTCTTTAGACAAATCTTCATTTATTTAACCAAATACAAATCAAAGACTCTTTAAACCCACCTACAACCTTCACTCTCCCACTTTGAGATGCCTTGTCTTTTTGAACCAAACTAATATACACCCTCCATGTATTGATTTATGATTTTATGTGTAATTCCTGTCTCCACAAAATGTATAAAACCAAACTTACCCAGCCATGGCAGGACCACTAGCTCAAGGCTTCTTGGGCATTGCTCTCCAGGCTCAGAATAAAACTCTTTAAATTATTTTACGGAGTTTGGGTTCTTTTCTGTTGACAACCGGTAGATGCACAGTCCAGAGAACAAACTACTTTCTTCATTTCCTTTCAATAAATTATATGCCTTGATTACTTTTAACAACGGGTTTTAATATTTGCTTAATATTTTAAACAATATGAACATTCGATCCACCTCATAGTATTGCCACCCCCTGATACAAAGTCAGCTTGGTGACACAGACATGAACAAGAAAAAGGTTTCATCTCTTCTTTACTCTCTGCTTTGGATTTCAGTTCACTGACAGCTTTAGCGAACAGAAAGCAGAAAAGTTGCTCCTCTCTTGGAAAATATCTGCTTTCTGAGGCAGGTAGAGTCCTATCTCTTGATCAGCGCCTCTTCCCCTCTTGATGTCTCTTTGTCTATATCCATCTAGTTCCCCTAAAATACACAGTGCAGAAGTTAGAGCGGAGCTGAGTGAAGCAACTGTGGGGAGGTTAGACTACACAGCGGGGGACACCAGGCAGAACTCATGAACAGATGAGATCTAGGGGCAGCAGGGCCTGTGGACTGTAACTTTTTTTTATACTTGATTCCAATTCACATGCTAGGTATCCAGTTAGGAATTGTGTACATCAAACCACTTATGCAATAAAATAATATTTCTAAAAGTAAGGATCTTCAGCGCTGATGAGTATGCACTGAAATGGCCCTTCTTGTTCATTTGTATATACAATAATAAAATGATATTAGCCCAAGCTCCTCTGTATTAAAAGCCTGGGGACAAATGTATATTAGAATTAATTTTTTTTTCAGATGTTAGAAAAGTCAACATAATATACACCTTCCAGCAGTCTCTGAGGCAGCCTTTTATAATGAACACTTTATTTTAATTTTTGCAGCAAAATCTATAGACAGATATTTCAAAAACTAGAAGAAAGAAAGTGCATAATGAACCTCTGAAAAAGTAAAACAAATGTAACCTCTGACATCCAGAAGGTGGCCTGGTACCCTTAAGGCTTGTTATTATGGCACTTACATGTTACACTCCTATTAACTGACATAATCAACCTTATGGAATGCCAACCTTGGACAATGCTACTCTGAGACCATGACAAAGAAAGACAATACAAGTCCACTTCATAATTTTGTCTAAGCATAAACAAAAACAAGGTTGAACATTCACTTCAGGCTAATGTGAGTGACTACTACTTTACCAATTACTTATTAGTGATGCTTCATTCTCACTCTAGTCTGAGAGCTATAGCTTTCCTATAGATTTATTGAGATACCTAATCATAGAATTGCCCCTGCTTTCTGACAGATCCTATCTAGAGCTAATCCCACTTCCTTATACCTTTTCCAAATCACCCAAGAAAAGCCCAAATGCTATAATAGGTTCTTTCTAATACCTTCTCATTGCGGTACCCCATGGATCCTCATGGTGTGTGTTCTTCCTTGCTATGCTGAGTAATAAATTCAACCTGTTCAGCTGTAGGTGTATTCCTAGTAATTTTGGCTGGAGGGCTTTGACACCTTCACATCATGTCTGTTTAGGTCAGCTTTAGATATTCAATAAGTTCAGGTAAGTCAGGTTTTGTATCAAATGAGAAGATTTTAGGTATCAGAGTATTTTAGATTTAAAAATATTAGATAAGGTTTTGTGTACTTTACAATATTTTTGAAAACAATTTGGCAATATGTAATTAGAGCTTAAATAATCTACACATGCTGATTGAGTGATATCTTAAAAAGAAATCTCAAATTTAGATTATATCTCAAGGCATTGCACACAAGAGTTGAAATTTATAAATAAAAGTAGATGTCTGAAACTATGAAGCTACATGTGTTAAATGGACTATTATGCAACCATAAAAATGACTTTTAAATAGAATTTTGATGAGTAGAGAAGATGCTTATTATATAATAACAAATCAAAGCAAAAAATAACATTGTATACACAGCATAATCTCAATTACCAAATGAAGACAATAGCCAATTCTGATTGATTTACATATTTTCTTTACTTTTTCAATTTTTTTCTTCTAGGCCAGGGGTGGGGAACCTGCAGCCTTAAGGCCACATGCAGTTTTCTAGGTTCGTAAATGCAGCCTTTTGACTGAATCCAAATTTTACAGAACAAATCCTTTTATTTTTATTAATATTAATACATTTTTGTTCATCTTTTATATTTTCATTTT
>NW_012145856.1:3816843-3818832 GCF_000956105.1 Propithecus coquereli
GTTTCAGCCTCAAGTACACCCTATAGCATTCTTTTATGGCAGGTCTACTAGCAACAAATTTCCTCTGTCTTTGTTTGCTTGAGTATTTTCTAATACTTCTTCATTTTTAAAGGAGAGTTTTACAAGATATATGGCTCACAGTTTTCTGGTTTCCATATTTTCTTCTGAGAAATAGGTTGCTAATCTTATTGAGAATTATATATGCAAGATGGTGTGCTTCTCTCTGGCTGCTTTCAAGATCCTCTTGCTTTCACTTTTAATACTTTGATTATAATGTTATAATGTCTCTTGGTATGGATCTCTCAGTTTATGCCACTTATAATTCATTGAGGTTCTTTGATGTATTGATTCATGCCTTTCATCTCATTTGGGAAATTCACAGGTATTATTTCTTCAAGTATCTTTTCTACTTTTCTCTCTCTCCTCTCCTTTTCAGATTCCCATTAAATTTTGGCACTCTGGATCGTGTCTCACAGTCTCTTTAGGCTCTACTCATTTTTCTTTATTCATTTTTATTTCTGTTCCACGGCTAGATAATCTTAATTAAGCCATCTTTAGGTCCACGAATTCTTTTTTCTCCATGCTCAAATCTGCATTTGAACTCTCCTAATAATTTTTTGTTACACTTTTTAGCTCCAGAATATTTGTATAGCTTTTTTTTTTAAATACCTCTTTATTTATATTCTCTATTTGTTGAGACATTATTCTCCTGGTTTCCATTCCTTCTTTGTCCATGATTTACTTTAGCTTTTAGAGTATATTTAAGATACTTGTTTAAAGTCTTTCTTTAGTGATTCCAATATCTGGGCTTTCTCAGGACAGTTTCTGTTAATTTTTTTTTCCTGTGAATAGGTCATAATTTCTTGTTTTGTTTAATTTCTTATAATTTTTTGTTGAAAACTGGACATTTTGGATATTATAATGTGGTAATTCTTGAAATCAGATAGTCATACTACCCATGATTTGTAGTTGCTGCTTACTTGGTGTTGGAATTGTTTGTTTGTTGCTAATAACCTTTCAAAATCATTTCTGTAGAAACTATATTCTCTGTCATGTGTGGTCTTGGGAGTTTTTGTTTCATTTCTTTACTGGTCATGTAGTGATTTGACAGAAATTTTCTGAAATTCCTGGAGCCATAAAAGTTAAAAAAAAAAGAAAAAAGAAAAGAAAAAGACAACATCCTGCTGGTCTTTTCAGATTGTTTCTGTGTTGGATTACTTTGTCAATGCTTAGCTAGGCCACTTACAAGTGCCCCTTAGCCATTACTCCCTGTTAGTGCAGAGCCTGAAGGTAAACCAGCGGTGAAATCTTAGGGTCTTTTTATGTCTTCTCTGAGCACATGCTCAGGCCTGGGCATGTGTATAGTCTTAGAAATTCCCAAGTATACACAAGAACTTTTCAAAGTCCTTATTGCCTCATTTATCTTTTTTTCTTTATCAAGCACTTCCTTGATTGTTGTAGGTCATTGATTAGATTCCAGAGTTTCAAAAAAGTTAATTTTTAGTTTATGCCAACTTAATCATTGCTTTATTGGAGAGATGAAGATTCAGAGTTTCTTACTTCACTATTCTTGGTGATGTCACTCTCAAAACAAACTTTCAGGGAGAGACCAAGGCAATGCTAATGAATCCTCATAGAAAACTAATAAGTTGTCTGTATCAAAGTTAAATCATTGGCCTATAATTCTGCAAAACACTATCTCATGGTGAACATTCAAGTCAGATTCTAAAGTAGGTTCTTAGAAGTGCCTTCTACCATCAAGTAAAGCAGTAGCAGTTTTTTTTTTCTCCTCAAATAAACTTTCTATGTACTTATTATAGAAGCTTATGCCAGGATAAACACCTTTCTGTTAAGAAGGAGAGTGACAGTGCTTATGTATGGCCCAAATAAATGTTCCAAATGTCATGTGCTTACTCATAAAAAACCCATCCACATATTCACTCAAATACTACCCAGCTTAGTTTACATACAACTCTAACTCACGTGCTT
>NW_012145856.1:3822202-3825098 GCF_000956105.1 Propithecus coquereli
TGTGGGTTCGTGTATTTGTCCTCTTTTACCCTGTTTCCATGTCCTCTTTCTTCTATGGAGAACCAATGGCCAATTTCCTACATGGGCTCATGTAGGTTTCCTGGTGCTGGGAGGCCAGCTGTGTGAATCATCAGCACCTGAATATAAATATATAAAACTGCATCTGCATTTTACTTTAACTTTTATAAAGTGAAGTTGAGGGTTTAGCCAATAACTTATTGTCTCAGATTCCATAAATCCCTAGAGAACAGTAATGATTATAATGGTAATGAATGATAATGTTGGTTGGTAGCTACCTTAGTGTCCCACATAGTGAGCAATTGGTACCTAACGAAGATTATAAACCAGTATGAGTTTTTGAGCAGCAATATTTGACTGATATTTGGTTTAGGAAAGGAAAAGGGGTCTTGGATATTTCTTTTAAGTAAAGCCAAGTGTTAATACCAGTAGGAAAAACTTGAGTAGAACAAACAAGTGAATCATCTGTTCCCCAAATGTTTCTGGTATACCATGAATTCAGGAATGTAATGATGGACCTTGTCCAGGTTTCTATTCAATTTCCACTTTTATAAACTTCTCAACTTGCTGATACCCTCAGTTTGCTTCATACCCTCTTGCAATCATTCTGAATAATAGCTGGATCATTTTCTTTTCTATCTCTTGTACAAATAAGTAATTCAAAATCTAAGCTGTTGGAAATCTAAATTATTTTGAGCTTTAAAAAAAAGTGATTATAAGGCCTGAGTCACATGACAGGCAGCTGTAATCTAGAAACATATAACCTTTGTTTTTCTGATCATAGATTAGGCCTTCTTCTTTACCTGTATCATTTTGTAAAATGTAAATGACTGAAGGGCTACAGGGAAGACTTCTTTCCTCTTCACTGTTCATCTTCATTATAGATTAATGTCTATAATGAAACATTAATTATAGTCTTACCTTTCTCGTACACACATCCAAAGTATTGTACTGCCATTGTTGGAACCCATTCCAAAGTGTTTCGTGACAATAAAGATTCCCCAAACACTCATTAATTTATCAAGACTTTTTTGTTAACTGTTTCCACAACTACTGGAGAATCTTGGAACAAATTCACTTCTCTGGTTCAAAGGGAAATGTACCTACTATATGGTTTCTCATACAAAAATCCATATACTACACATTCTCAGGCTCTACAACAGATCTCCTGGATCTGAATACAAGAAGGTGATGCCTGAGAAACTACATTTTAAAGAATCATTCCAGGAAATTTCAGTGCAGTATACAATTTTTGAACTACTGAATGAACCAAAACAAAATCTTAAGACCCCAGCCAACTGAATGGACTCCTTCTTGGCCAAGGGTACCCAAGAAAATCATACAGCTGAGTTGCCAGCCAGGAGGAGAAGGGAGGTCAGACACATCTAGTTATGCTCTGTCCCCTTTGGGGTTATTCTTTGTAACAATAAGAGACTAAATCATTAACAAACCTAAGGCCATACAAGACAAAGCTTAAACCACACCTGCAGGTCATCAATTTACTTAAAAGATCACTTGAGTTTTGGTAAATGTTTGTGGCTCATCTCTGACAAAAGACCTCTTTATCTTAAGTTAAAACATTCCAAGTCTTTAGACAAATCTTCATTTATTTAACCAAATACAAATCAAAGACTCTTTAAACCCACCTACAACCTTCACTCTCCCACTTTGAGATGCCTTGTCTTTTTGAACCAAACTAATATACACCCTCCATGTATTGATTTATGATTTTATGTGTAATTCCTGTCTCCACAAAATGTATAAAACCAAACTTACCCAGCCATGGCAGGACCACTAGCTCAAGGCTTCTTGGGCATTGCTCTCCAGGCTCAGAATAAAACTCTTTAAATTATTTTACGGAGTTTGGGTTCTTTTCTGTTGACAACCGGTAGATGCACAGTCCAGAGAACAAACTACTTTCTTCATTTCCTTTCAATAAATTATATGCCTTGATTACTTTTAACAACGGGTTTTAATATTTGCTTAATATTTTAAACAATATGAACATTCGATCCACCTCATAGTATTGCCACCCCCTGATACAAAGTCAGCTTGGTGACACAGACATGAACAAGAAAAAGGTTTCATCTCTTCTTTACTCTCTGCTTTGGATTTCAGTTCACTGACAGCTTTAGCGAACAGAAAGCAGAAAAGTTGCTCCTCTCTTGGAAAATATCTGCTTTCTGAGGCAGGTAGAGTCCTATCTCTTGATCAGCGCCTCTTCCCCTCTTGATGTCTCTTTGTCTATATCCATCTAGTTCCCCTAAAATACACAGTGCAGAAGTTAGAGCGGAGCTGAGTGAAGCAACTGTGGGGAGGTTAGACTACACAGCGGGGGACACCAGGCAGAACTCATGAACAGATGAGATCTAGGGGCAGCAGGGCCTGTGGACTGTAACTTTTTTTTATACTTGATTCCAATTCACATGCTAGGTATCCAGTTAGGAATTGTGTACATCAAACCACTTATGCAATAAAATAATATTTCTAAAAGTAAGGATCTTCAGCGCTGATGAGTATGCACTGAAATGGCCCTTCTTGTTCATTTGTATATACAATAATAAAATGATATTAGCCCAAGCTCCTCTGTATTAAAAGCCTGGGGACAAATGTATATTAGAATTAATTTTTTTTTCAGATGTTAGAAAAGTCAACATAATATACACCTTCCAGCAGTCTCTGAGGCAGCCTTTTATAATGAACACTTTATTTTAATTTTTGCAGCAAAATCTATAGACAGATATTTCAAAAACTAGAAGAAAGAAAGTGCATAATGAACCTCTGAAAAAGTAAAACAAATGTAACCTCTGACATCCAGAAGGTGGCCTGGTACCCTTAAGGCTTGTTATTATGGCACTTACATGTTACACTCCTATTA
>NW_012145856.1:3835503-3837784 GCF_000956105.1 Propithecus coquereli
CACCATGCCTGGCTAATTTTTTCTATATATATTTTTAGTTGTCCAGCTAATTTCTTTCTATTTTTAGTAGAGATGGGGTCTCGCTCTTATTCAGGCTGGTCTCGAACTCCTGACCTTGAGGAATCCTCCCGCCTTGGCCTCCCAGAGTGCTAGGACTACGGGCGTGAGCCACCGCGCCTGGCCCATCTATTCTTAATAATCATTATTTTGGATCTAATCTCTGTGAAGTCCAAAGGACCAACAGAATTTAATCATTTCTAAAAGGCTTGGAAAATAAAAGATAAGAGGAGAAATATATAAATGAAACAATGAGATATCAAACATCATTTAACACTGCAGAAATATTTACAGTGCATCAATGATCATCAAATGTAAAGGTAGGAAGAAGGGCCATATTAAACTTTTTTTTTAACTTAAGGTGCACAGCTTGTTTATTCTGGAGGGAGGAGGGGTGAGCCATAGGTATAAAGTTAAATTTGGTCTTGCTGCATTATCTCAATTTGCTGAATCTATCAGTCAAATGGATTGTATAATTTTCCATTCGTTTCCTTTTCTTTACTGGCAAGCAAATGATTTTGACATGAGCAAAATAAGTTTTTAAAAAAGAAGCTGTATTTACAAGGGTTAAATAATTCAACTAGTCAGCAACACTTCTTTCAAAATATATTTGAAGTAGAGAATTCCTTAGGCGATTTACGCTTTGGGGTGAGCATCTTTCCTTGGCATTTTATTCTCTGTAGTAATTCCATTAAAAGAGCACAATTTATTTCATATCTGTCTTTGCAGATTTTATCAATGCTGAAACCTTTTAAACTGAGAATGGGATTAAATAAACCCCATTTACCAATGTGGTAAAATATAATAGACACCCAGCCCATTAAATGGCCAGCTAAATCAATATATCCACTTGGCAGCAATTTCCAGGAGATAAGGTGAAACCCTCCTGTTCTAGTTGATAGATGAATAAACTTAAAGGGAAGAATTTACAGTAGATTCAGCGTGTACCTTGAAGGAGTGTTCATTATTCTCAAATTACCTTCTCATGTCAGCAGATTTGTGGTTAGTAAACATAGAGGCCATTTGTACTCCCCCTCCCGTGTAGCTATAGAGGCTGCTTGGAAGCAAGTGACTGATGTGGACAGCAGAGGAGAGCTTGGACCTATTTAACAGAGATTTCGGCTGCATTTAAAAGATGTTTATAAATTTGAATTTTGGAAGACATACTGTTCCAAATGACCCCAAATAATGTGGCGGTCTATAGGTAATAGGGGGGATTGTGAAGGACACAGCAGCTAAAAAATGAATAAGAAAAATGATCATTTATAATGTGCTTATGATGTACCAGACATTGTCTATGTGTTTTATATATTTATGAACTTAACAGAAATTGACCAAAAGAGGGAAACTATTGTGCTTACAAATTGCCAGAAGCTATTCTTAGCACTTTTACATGCATAATTATTTGTTTAATCTTCATAAAAGAATCTTTGAAGTAAGTATTATTATGGATTCAGAAACAGAATCAAAGTTAACTGCCCCAAAATCACAATAAAAAATACTGAAGCTAGTATTTTAATTTAGGCATTTTGCTTCCTAGACCCACTGGTCTGTATGACAAAATACTAGAAATGGTAAAATTCTTATATATATTTTAATAATCCTAGGCTAAAGCTTAGTGTTTTAAATAGGAATTAACTCCGTAGATGACAGTTCAGAAGACAGAAGCCAATCACAAAAGTTAGAGTCAAACCCTGAAATCAGGCAAGAAGCAGCAGGTCATGGTCAATATCCCAGAAAATACTCATGATCAAAAACAAGAGTTGAAGCAGTGTCACAGTTAGAAGCCAAATTCTGTGGATCCTTGGAGTTACATTTAAACAAAAGAATTATCATGACCTTAAATGAGGCAATCAATATGCCTGACAGCCCCTATTTTGCACTGGATGTATTTTAACTTTAACAAATGCTCATAGAACTTACGCACTCAGAGACTGTGTTGCACAGAGACAGCGCACATCCACACCGAATCAAACAGACTGGATTTCAAGTTTCAAGTCTTCGCCATTCTTCAAGTGTGAAATTTCTGTGGGTATTCTTAGATGATTTAGCCTCTCTAAGTCTCTGTTTCTGTATTTGCAAAATAAAGAGACAGAACTTAACTCATGGTTTTAAACATGAAAATCTTAAGTATTGCACGTAAAACATTTAGCCTACTGCCTGGCACTTAATAAATGCCTAATAAATGTCCTATGCCTAGTATATATTCTCTCTATAGTCACAC
>NW_012145856.1:3837834-3839767 GCF_000956105.1 Propithecus coquereli
TTTCTGTTTGAAGTGGAATTTGTGAATAGTTGCACAACTCAAAAGTGCTTTTAAATTCTGCTTGCTTAATAGCCCATCTTGTCAAAGAAGACCAAGAGAACGCTGAAGGAAGAAAACAGATTTTTTTAAAACAAGGATTGGGAATTGCAATATTATCATGTTTCTGCTAAAGATAAGATGATGTGCTTGCTTTGTGATACTGCAATATCAACATTAAAGAAATTCAACACTCATCAGCATTATAACGCTCATAAGGACCACACACATTTTAAATTAGAGGGAGAGACATGAAAGGTTGTATTGCAAAAATTAAAAGACGAAAAACAAAAGCAAAGGCAATTCATTCAAGCACAAATAAGACCTGGAAATAATGCCACTGAAGCAACTTATAAAGTAGCTTGTATACTCAGGAAAGAAAGGGAAGCCATTCAGTGATGCAGAAATTGTGAAAAAATGCATTGTCAAAGTTGCAGGATCCTTAGATCGTGATAACATTTCAAAGCACAAACAACTGCCTCTTTCAAGGGGAACCATAACTGATTGGCAGCAGTTCAACTTAATAGAACAAGTTCATGCAATACTTCAAAAAGAAAATATATATTATTCAATTGCTTTTCATGAATCAACTGATACTACTGACTCGGCACAGGTTTTATACTTCATTTGGGTCATAATGGAAGATTTCTTTGCTACAAAAAGTGACTCACTTCGAGCACTCTTGCAAACAGAACATGGGGAATAGATAGAATAGATATTTTCAATAATTTTCAAGATAAATGTCATGAAGTTCCACTGAATTTGGTAAACTCAGTGAGTGCATATACAGATGGCACACCTTCCATGACAGGAAAACATGAGGGTCTATTGCACAGGTAATAAAAAATGTATTAACAGATCCAGATGCTCTCATTTCTTTTCATTGTGTCTTGCATCAGCAAAATCTCTATGCTAAAGCTACTATTTTAAGTGACACTTTGTGGCAAGTTATAAGTATTGTTAACTATAATTCATACAAATGCAACAGGACATTGTCAGTTTCATAACACTAAACTTGAAGGATAAGTATTCAGTGTGGATTTGCCATATATTCTAAAGTGCATTGGTTATCACAGGGCCAAGTGTTAGGCCAAATTTTATCTCTGCAAGAACAAATAGTTAAATTTTATGAAGAACAGAATCAGCAATGTGAATTATTGAAAGATTTGTAGAGAAATGCAGCATTTCTGTGTGATATCATGTTAAATCAAAATGCCTTGAATATTTCTTTGCAAGGTAAAACTAAGTCTATATACATGTGGCAAAAAATCCAAGCATTTCGGAAAAAGCTATCCTTTTTCAAAATAATTCTTCAAAAGGAAATTTCAGATGAACATTTTCCCCAGTTAGAAAAGGTCGTTGATGAGCGGGATGATATACGCAAATCATTTGAAGAATACACAGCTGTTAGAGAACAATTACTTAGAGAATACAATGAAAGTTTCGCTGACTTTGAAAATCATGATATCACACTCGAATTAGCATTTCAGCCTCACCTAATTGATATCACCGTGGCACCTAAAGAACTACAGATGAAATTGACTGAGCTCTCAGTAGATGACATTTTAAAGTTATTGTTTGATGTTAAGAAAGATCCAATTGAAATATGGAAAAATGCAGTAGAATACCCACACCTTCGGCAACATGCCTGAAAAATGTTTTCTTGCTTTTCAACCACTTATTGCGGTGAATCTACATTCTCCTACCTAACCCAAATCAAGATATCCTTAAGGTCATAAATGACTAATACCCATCTAGAGGATCAACTGAAACTGTGGACCTCCATGCTGCAACCAAATATTCAAATGCTTTCCAACAAAAAGCAGACAGAACAAAGTCATTAAAAGTTAAGTAACTTTAAAATTAACAAATAGTTTTCATTTTTTGAAATTATTAA
>NW_012145856.1:3851269-3857121 GCF_000956105.1 Propithecus coquereli
TTACTGTATTGCTCTCTACCTCTCCATTTAGATCCATTAATGTTTGCTTTATATATTTAGGTGCTCCACTGTTAGGCTTATGTATATTTACAATTGTTATATTCTCTTGCTTTATTGACTCCTTGTTTCTTTTTATAGTTTTTGACTTGAAATCTGTTTTATATGATATAAATATAGGTACTCCTGCTTTCTTTTGTTTTCCATATACACAGAATAACTTTTTTCATTGTTCAATTTTAGTCTACACATGTCCTTACAGGTGAACTGTGTCTCTTGGAGAAAGTATACAGTTGGGCATTGTTATTCATGTATCCAGCCACTCTATGTGGATCATAATCACAGAGAACTGAACTTCTTACCAGCCAATTTTGGTTTTACTTGTCTTTCCAGTCCAAAGAGGCTTTACAGCCTCACTCTTGTGTTCAGGTTTCCCCTTAGCTTTGGGGACGTGATTTCATGTACAGACAATTTTTCACATTGATGTTTATGCAGTAGTACAATCGTTCAAGAGCCCTACTCTGCTATCCTTAACTAAACTTATTATCTCCTTATCTTCCAGCTTCAGATAACAGGAAGAACCCACTCCCATTACTCATCTTCATAAAGATTGATATTTACAAAGGTGGAAAAAAAGAAAACAAGGGATAGAAAAACTAAACAGATTATTTAGCACATGGAGTCATCCTGGAAATAGAAGACAATGAAGTAATATGACTGATGTTGAAAATAAGTCAGCATGTTTTCAAGAAACAAGTCCTATCTGACAACATCTGCGTGTTAGCAGTTGTGAAGGGTTTGGATAAAATTAAAATGTGGTATGTACCCTTGTGACAAGTGCTTCTAAATTGTTTGGAAGAAATATCTAACACACATGAAAATTTGTCTGTCAAAGTAATCTGTGATATTGTATGAGATCTGAAGACATTTTTTCCAGTTTCCTTCCAGATCTGCCTATTATAGCTGCGCCCCTGTAGACCAACATTTAGTGTTTGAGATGCACTGCCCATTTAAATTCAATGATGGCACACAGTTTTGTTTCTCTACCTCTCTGAAAAATTATCTGCTTATCATGGTTTAATCTTATGCTCTTTCTTTTTTTTCTCACTTTCTCTCCCACCTTTCTTTCTCTCTCTCTCTCACACACACACCCACCCTCCACAATAAAACTCCAGCAATCTTCTTTTTTCACTTAATTATCAGAATAAAACCGGTATTAAATTTATACACTCATTCTCCTTACCAAGCAATTGTTTGGTTACTATTCTACTATATCCTTATTAATCAAATTTATGTTTATTAAACACTAGAGACAAACTTAGGCAAAGAGTGTGCAAATATGAAAAAGGAACAATTTCTGCCTTCAACAAAACAATAACAGCCAAGCATTTATGCCTTCATTTACTCTTCAAATATTTTTTGTGAGAGTGGAGCCCTTTTCTTTGTTGGCTATTACTTTATTTCCACTGGTCAAACAGTTGCCGGTATAAATTAGGCATTCATTGACCATTACTAAATTATTCAATGAAAGTAAGTAAGGAAAGTTTATATGAGAAAAGATGTAAAGTTGTATTTAGTACAAGGAAGGTAAAGGAAACAATGGCCATCTTTAAATATGTGAAAGACTATGAGGTTATTGCAGAGAGTTGTACTCAGTGATCATTAATTAGGTGAAAATATTCTATATTTGAAGGAATATATTTTGGATTTTTTAATAGATGAAAGCAAAGAATTTGAATGATGTGTATCGATTCCTAAAGGAGCTATGGGAACCTTAGTTCCATAAACATTTTAAGAAAAAAGTCTAGAAATTATTAACTATGTATGATTTGAATAGTCACTGGAGGGCAGGTTGTTGAAATCCACAAGGTACCTCATGTTGAAGCTAATGTCCTCATTAAATATATGTAGCTATTTGCATCTAAAGCTTTCCTTTATCTTCTTTGTCATCTCTATTTATAAATTGCTGAAATCTGGGTAAAATAGATAATTCTCCGAAGTTATACTAGAATACGCAATGCTGAATTTCATAAATAGTCTTTTTTTTATTTTTCTGTAGCCTGGCACAGAAAATTTCTTGAAATATTAAAACACAATTTTTGCATTTGATGTAAATATAATACTCATGAATTTTAAATATTTTCAATATGTCACTCACTTAATACTCTAAACAAATACAGTGCTTCTCAAAAATACATTGTTAGTGCTAGGGAAGGAGAAAAGGAGACATTGTCTCCCCTGCAGTTATGCATCGTATTTAACTATCACATAGCACAATTTGAGGGTCACCAGCTGACTGCAGGCTTTTATGTCTCTCTCAAAGGAGAACCTCAAAGATATGTACATTTACCTGGGAAAGGGACTTCTTTTGTACATGTGGTGACATGACATTTAAATAGGAAATAGTCTATAATAAAAATATACAAATAATCCAGTGTTCTGTAGCATTGAGCAGAGCCAAAGGCTACAAATCACAAATGGAGAAATCTGAATATGGTCCCTGCATCTGGATTTGGTCAGTAGAGTGTATGTCCTACATATTCAAAGTGAAAAGTGTCAGTGGTTTAGTGACAATCATATTTTTAAGATGGGGCATTAAAATAAAAAGTCAATAATAATTCAATTAAAAACATATTTAATAGTTATGAATATATAGATACTTCTGTAATTTTTAAAATATTTATTTGCTTCAAAGACATCATCTCACTTAATAGGGAAACCTCAAAATTGTTTCTGCTTGAGGAAGGAGCAAAAGTAAGATGCTCTATTATCATTATTATTTATCTTTGATTGCATTATTTAGTGTAATTAGATGAATGGAAGTTGAAAACTGAATAGTTCTGGTAAGGGAATTAGGAGTATTATTTTAATAAAAAGCAAACCAAAAATCACAAGAAAATTCATATTAACTTACATAATAGTAGATTGTAAAAATAGCATATAGGTTCAGTAGCAATTATATGTATAGCCTATTTAGATGATAAAAAAAGAAAATACTTCATTTTTAAGCACAAATTAAACACTAAATTGTCCTGGTATATTTTGTGCTTATAAATTAATTCTTGAGACTGGGTAACATGAAGAACAGAAATTTATTTTCTCACACTTTGAAGGCTGAGAAGTTCAAAATGAGAGTACTGGTATATGGTGTCTGGTAAGGGCCTTCTTGCCGTGTCCTTGCAGGGCTGAAAAAGCTAAATTTTGGAAGGGACAACATTCAAACCACAGCACTTAGAATAAACTTTCAAAAATTTTAAGAAGTATGTGAAGAAAACTTTCAAATGATACTAAAGGATATTAAGGAAAATTTGAACAAATGTGAAAATATAACACATTCTGAGATTTTAAAAGACTCAGCATAAGGATAACAATATTTCCTATAGTGTTTAACACATTTACTCTAATTTAATTAGAATATAGATATTTTTAAACTAGAAAATGTGAGTTTGAACTTCCCATGAAAAATCAGGAAATGGTCAGAAACACCATGAAACAGTAGATCAATAAAGGGGGACTAATATTATCTGTTAGTAAAACATGATATTTTAAATGTCCAATAATTAAGACTGTGCAGTACGCTGCATGAACTGACAGAGCGGACAATGGAACAGAAGGTTACATCCATACATACACACAAATTCAATGTAAATTTGGTATATGATAGAGGGATAATCTGGTTACCACTGCTGTGTAGTAAATCACCCCAAAATGTAGTGGCTTAAATTACAGTAATTTATTACCACTGATAATGTTTGTGAGTTAGGAATTTGGGACCATCTTAGCTGTGTGATTCTGTCTCACTAATTCTGGGGTCATCTCAAAGGCTGCTTCGTTACTACACCTGGTACCTGGGCTGTAAAGCTGGGTAATGGGAGACCTGGAGCTCCATCTGTATGTCTCTGCATCACTCTGTGCATCTCTCTCTAACTCTCCACAAGGTCTGTTCCTCATGGCAGTCTCAGAGTAGCTGGACTTCTTACTTGGTGGCTCAAAGCTCCAAAGGCACATTTCCTGAGACAGAAAGCCAGGCAGAAGTCATATTGCCTTTTATTACTTAGCTTTGTAAATCACACCGCATCACTTCCACTTCATTCTAATGGTTGAAGCAGTTAACACAGGACCTCCTAAGAGCAGGGGAGAGAACATAGATCCTTGCTCTCAATGAATTAGTGTTAAGGTCTCATTTTAAGAAAATTATGCTATCTTGGAATATTAGAGGTTCCTTAAATTCAAATGGAAATGGACAAATTAAGCAATAAATGCTGTGCATGGCCTATTGAAAAATACAGATCCATATTTAATGATATACCAAGAAAGTCCCAACACAAAGAATATGTAAATATCGATTCATAAAAGCACAAATTACTAGAAGAAAATGTTGGCAATTCTTTTTTAATGTCAACTATTACTCAACCTAAAAAAACCACGCAAGCCCCAAACTACAAATCTGATAACATAAATGTAAAAACTTTTACATGGCTCCAAAATTTAAAAAAAGATAAAGTCAAACAATGATGGCAAAAGGTAAAGTTATAAGAAATATTTGAAACTCCCTTTATAAACAGAGATCTAATTTCCTTAAAATTTAAAAATTCCTCTCAATTCAGTAAGATAAAGGATAATAACCCAATGAGGGAAAACAAAACAAGAAATAAAAGAATATTAATGAAAATAACATAAACTGTACTTAAAACATCTGAAAAGCTACTTAATCTCATTTATAATAAGAAAAGAAAATTAAAATCTGCTGGAATCCCTAACTGACCCATAAGAATGATATCATTTCAAAACTTATTAGCACATGGTGTTGGTGAGGCCCATGAGGAAACAGGATTGTTTTGCTCTTGAAAGTGTAATTATTAGGGAGGGCCTTTGGGCAATTTCTTTCAAAATTGCAATTGACTCCACTATTTCACTTCGGGGAATATATTTGTGGTAGGCAGAATTCTAAGAAGATCCCCAATGACCCATGTCTTTTTATAATCCACACCCCTTGAGTGCATGTGAGACCTATAACTTACTTCTTTTTTTTTTTTTATAACTTACTTCTTAACCAATAAAATATGGTTAAAGTAATAGGTGATCATTCCTGTGATTATATTGTTATAAGCCAAAGGTGAAGGGATTTTTTGCAGATGTAATTAAGGCCTTTAATCAGTGAACTTTAAAATAATCAAAGATAAGATTATCCTGGGTAGGGCTGACTTAATCAAGGAAGCTCTGTAAAAGAGGATTTAGAGAAAGTAAGAGCTCAAAGGGGCCAGAGACTCCCTCTTGCTGGTCTAAAATAAGTAACCCACCATGAGTTCTACAGCTACAAGAAACTGACTGAAAACCTGAGTGAGCTTGGAAGAGACCCTGGGTTTCATATAGTAACAAAATTAGGCTGATATCTTGATTATGGCTTTGTGAGAACCAGAGCACAGGGCTAAACTATTCCATGCTGGACTCTTGACCCCCAGAAACTATGAGATAATAAATAAGTGTTGTTTTACAGCTCTAAATTTGCGGTAATTTTTAATGCAGTAGTAGAAAACTAACATATCATTTCTTTCATAAATTTGTACCCATGCAAGTTGATGTATGTTAATTAAGGTTTTTCATTGCTGCGTTGCTTATAATACCAAAATACTAAAAGCAAACTAAAAGTCCATCAGTAGGACTAGGTAATGGATGATGGCCTATATATGTGATAGAATATTAGATAGAATATTATGAAACTTAAAATAGAATGAGGAATTTCTTTATTATGTACTGAAATACATACATTTCCATAATATGCTATTAAGTAAAAAAAAAGCTAGGTGAAGAACAATATATATGGCATGCAGTTATGTAATAAAAGGGGGAAAGGA
>NW_012145856.1:3857171-3858380 GCF_000956105.1 Propithecus coquereli
ATCCAATACCACCTATTTTATTTTGATGCTAAAATTACTCCAGCTCCGGCCATGGGGACCTCTTTCAGCTGGCTCCTCATTCATTTTACATGGCCCCATCATTGTGTGGGGGGTGTTTTTAGCTAATAGTTTTTAATATATTAGTCATTACTCATTAAAATTATTCTATGTTTTATGTGAAATAGAAAGCTACTTTTTTCTTATTTTGGTATTGTAAATTGTGTATTCAATAATATCTCATTTACTGACTGACCCGAAATGCCAATGTGATGAACCAACTTTACCATGTATTTTTCTTCCTTCAAGGATTCTGCTCAGATCTTTGTGTCCACACTTTTTTAGCTAATATAATGCTTTTGCAATGCTTTAGTTTTATAACATATTTTGATACTTCCAATTTTGCCTATTATCTCATAGAAGGTGAAAGTAGAATCACTACAGTTAGACAGGAAGAATAAATTCTGGTGCTCTATTGCACAGTAGGGTCACTGTAGCTAACAATAATACATTGTATGTTTCAAATAGCTGGAAGAGCGTTTTTGAATGTTCTTACAATAAGAATGATAAATGTTTAAGGTGGTAGATATGCTAATTACCATGACTGCATCATTACACAATGTACATAGGTATGTATCAAAACATCACATGTACCCCATAAATATGCACAATTATTGTGTGCCGGTATAAATGAAGAAATAAGTAAGTCAACAGTTAATATGTCACATAAGGTGATAAAGGGAAGATGATTTAACAAAACTGGTAGATGTATTAGGCAGAAATTTATTGGTAATCTTTGTGAATATGTCAGGTAATATGATTCCTCCAGCTTTGTTTTTTTTTTGCTCATGATTGCTTTTGCTATTCAGGGTCTTTTGTGTGTTTTTGTTTAAATGTTTTGTAGAAATCAGCAATGAAGCCATCAGGTTCTGGGCTTTTCTTTGATGAAACACTTTATTATTACTGCTTCAGGCTTGTTATTATTGATATGTTCAGATTTTCTATTCCTTCCTGATTCAGTCTTGATAGGTGGCATATGTTCAGGCATTTATCCATTTCTGCTAGGTTTTGCAATTCGTTGATATATAATTGTTCCCAGTGATTTCTTATATCCCTTGGTATTTCTGTGGCATCAGTTGTAATGCTGCCTTTTTCTAATTAAACTTTTCTGGACTTTTCTCAGTTTTTCTTAGTCTGGCTAACAGTTTGTCA
>NW_012145856.1:3858430-3860983 GCF_000956105.1 Propithecus coquereli
TCTGAATGTTTTGTGTCTTCCCAAAATTCATATGTTGAAATCTTACCCCGCAAGGTGATGGTATTAATAGTTTGAGACTTTGGGAGGTAGTTAGGTCATGAGGGCCCTGGCCCTGAATGGGATTAGTGTCATTATAAAAGAGCCCAAAGGGAGCTTATAAGCCCTTCCACCACATGAGGACACAGTAGGAGGTGCAATGTGTGAACCAGGAAACAGGTCCTCACCAGATGCCAAATCTGCCAGTGATTTGATCTTGGACTCCTCAGCCTCCAGAGCTGTGAGAAATAAATTTCCGTTGTTTATAAAATAGCTAGTTTATGGTATTCTGTTATAACAGCCTGAATGATCTAAGAGTATATTTCATTAAATTTGGAAGTTTTCAGCCATCTTCTGTTGAAATGTTTATTTCAACCTGTTCTCTCTCTCTTCTCCTTCCCCCTCTCTGCTGAAATTTTCAATTTGTTCATGTGTGATGTCTAGTTTTTTTTCAATAGAACCTTTAACATATCAATCATAGTTATCGTGAATTCGTGTCCAGATGTTGCAACATCTGGGTCATTTCTCAGTCTGGTTTGGGGGATTGATTTTTCTCTTGTAATATGTTGTTTTATTTCTTATTTCTTGTTTTCTTGTGCATCTTGTAAGTTTTGATTGAAAGTCAGGCATCTTGTGTGAGGGCAACAGAGACTAAAATATAATATTCATGACTGAAAATGGACACTTTTTTTGCTAATTTTTTATTGATGGTAGAGTTAAGTCAATCAAGTTAGGTGTTGTGCTAGGTTTAGGCGTGTTTTCCACTACTTTTTTTTTTTAAATTTCAGAATATTATGGGGTACAGACTTTTTGGTTACATAAATTTCTTTTTTACCATTCAAGTCAAGGTTATAAGTGTTTTCACTATTGTTATCCTCAGTGCACCACAGGCTTCAAAGTCCTCCAGTGTTATATTTTGTTTAAGATGAGGACCAACCAGTTTGTCACAGGGTTTTCTGCAATGACTGTTCTACCCTAAACTGTAGGATTTCTCTTTGCATCTTGATCTCAGAGATCCCCCCTTTCCATGCTCTTGCTTCACCTGCAGCAGTACACTGTTGCTGAGACACTTGCTAGCCAGGTGTGGAGGGAGTACAGCATTCTCTGTTGTTCTGGTTCAGTCCCAGTCTTCGTCAGCTGCTGTGTGCCATAATCATGGGATCCTGCCCCTCCTCAACTACTAGTGGACCTCTAATGGCCTACACCCAGGAGTTCCCTGCCCATGACCGACGATGGGCCTCACATCTGCTGTTAGAATGATAGGGTTTTCTCCCTTTTCTTAAGCATCTTAAGGCTTTTGTTCTGTATGGAATATAGGATGGCAGGATCCAGACAGTTCTTGTATAATTTTCCGCAGTAGTCTCTAAGTCCCTCACCCATGCTTCAACATGATTGAGGCATGTTCCTGTCTATATCCTTCCCTCCAGTCTTTTCCATAAACTACTGGGGTCTGTGGAGAAGAGCTTGTGAGTAGGGTACAGATTTCTTCTGTGTCTGCAGCCCCCAAATGTTCTATATGCTTTTGCAAGCCTACATTCAGGTTTTAAAAATACATTACTTTAGCTGAATACTTCTTATTAGTATCCAGAAAAACTAGGAGAGAAAGAAGTTGCCAACGGTCCTGAATCACTCTGGAGACCTGTCTTTCCTTAGATTTTTGATTAGTTATTTGCTCCGAGACCTCAGCTCTCTGTTGGGTTCAAGAAAAGTGGTGATTGTGCATATTAGCTGGTTTTGTATTGTTGTAAAAGTCAAGTACACGTTTGTCGGTTTGTCATTTTTTTCATGATAATTATAAGATGACACAAGTTATAACTGCATATTGTATATCTCAGAGAGTTTTTTAAATAAACCTTTTATTTTAAAATAGTTTTAGATTAATGGAAAAATTGAATAGAGTTCCTATATGCCCTGCACCATACCTACTGTATCATAATTAATTATTCAAATTTCCTTAGTTTTTACCAAATGCCCTTTTGTGTTCTGGGATTCCTTCCAAGATGTAGTATTGTATGCACAATACAACATTTCAGTTGTCATGTCTCCTTAGGCTTCTTTTAACTATGACAGTTTCTCAGACTTTTCTTGTTTTGATGACCTTGACAGTTTTGAGGAGTACTGATCAGTACTTGGTAGGACGTCCCTCAATTGGGATTTGTCTGTTTTTTTTCTCTCATGATTAGATTGGGGTAATGTGTTTTTGGGAGGAAGACCACTGAGGTGAAATACCATTCTCATCACATCATATAAAGGATACTTACTACCCATGTGACTCATAAGGACTGATATCAACCTGATCTCCTGGCTGAAGTTATGTTTGTCAAGTTTTTCTATTGTAAAGTTACTATTTTTCCTTCTTCCATACCCTTAGGAATTTAATTAATATGCATAGCTCACATTTAGGAAGTAGGGAGTTATGTTCCACTTGCTTAAAAGTACATAAATTATTTGTAATTTTTTTGCGTGATTGATATTTCTCTGCATGAGTGATTTGTCTTTATTTATTAAAAATATATC
>NW_012145856.1:3873458-3874739 GCF_000956105.1 Propithecus coquereli
CTTTATTTAAAATGTTAGCAAGAAAATATGAATGTATAAATCCATAATCCAGTATTAAGGAATATCACAACAGAAAAATAATATGCCTTAGCAAGAATCATGGAGACCAAGAAGATTCAAGAAAATAACACAATATAAAAAGCATTTACAGGGTTCAAAGTGAGAGTGAATAGTTGGCATGTTGTTGGATGATTGTTCTAGTTTAAAGCACTTGAAATCGGTAGACAGATGGAATCATGAGATGCTATAATTTTTGGAGGTAGTCAGGTGTTGGTGAGTAGGATATGGGGTACAATGAACCTAGAGATTGGTAAAGAGAAACAATGGAACATAGCAATGCTGTGTTGAGAGCCAACTGTGTCCTACAAAATGTGGCCCAATCAAGAAAACTCCTTTCTCATTTCTTAACCCCCACCCCTACCTTGCCCATAGTGGTATTTTCTTATTTGTGTCAGGAAGTTTTTTCCCAAATTACATGATGTTTACATGATGTTGATATTGACTGCATTATTCGAGAACACTCTTGATAACACTGGTGTACTCCTAGTGTCTGTATTTGAGGCATCTCATAGCTGCCCAGCTATGTAGCATCTCAAACCACTAGTTTTCTGACCTGAGTCCTCTTATACTGCCAGAGGCATTCTGATTGTATTTGTTAGAAACAAATCTACACCAATATAATATATAGATGATTTTATTGTTTGATAAGTGAGAAGATTTGGGCCTTTAAACAATGAAACTATAGAGACATCTCAAAAGTGCTTTGCATTTTAAAAGCACTTCTGTGAATTCAGTTTATGAGAAAAACATTGTGAGAATAATGATATCTGCAAATCAGGTACAAAAAATATGAGTGAAAAAAATTCCTTTGGCTTGCTCAGAGTCCATCTCTGAGATTTGTTTCCATGCTGGGAAGCTGTGGGGAACAAGTCTGAAGCTGGTACTATTTGTACCACATCTGGTGCCATTAAAGGGCCAGCCCTCACCCCACTACAACCCTGCACAAAAAAGCAAGAAATTGGAGGTATTTTATTAACCATAATTCATTCTAATTTCCTGCTGCTTAAGCTGCAACCTGGGAGTCTTTATGCATTTTGGGAAACTATGTTCACTATAGCAGGCCACAAGGGAACTATGTAGTGTGAAGAAGCTATAATTTACAAAATATCCTCTGGAGAAAGGAGGGAGGGGAAGGAACTTGGAAAGTGCTTCCTTTTCTGCAGTGGAGCTTATACAATATGGGAATTGCATCCAACGAACTCATTACGACACAAGAGCTTC
>NW_012145856.1:3874789-3875957 GCF_000956105.1 Propithecus coquereli
CACTTCACAAATATTTATCTTGGTGGTTTACTATATAAATATAAACCTTCAGGGGCTGGCATGGAAACAGTTTGGATTGGAAATATTCCCCTGATTTAATGACTGTTCTGAAGATGAAAGTCTCCTTTTTTGGTGCTATTGGGTATGCAGTGTTATAAACTTCACTGTCTCCACATGAGTCAGATATTAAGAAGGGAAGAATTGATTTTCAGGGTTAAGAGGCTTTTGAGTTAATCTTCCTGTATACAAATGTATTAAGCATGGTCCATTTGGAGTCAATAATTCACCCCTTTGTCCCTGAAGTAAGGGATTTAGCCCTGACATAGGTGGTTATTTAGGGCCTTTAGTGAGTTGTTTCTTGCAACCAACGTCAACTTGCACAGATCTAAATATGACTGTAAGCCAAGTCTGGGAATGATTGTAGTAGCTCTTGCTGTTCTTAAGACGGTAAGGTGCCTTGTAAGGAAAGCAAGCCTGCTGAATTCTTTTATATTTCCAAGGCAGCATAGTAAGGGTGTTCTCCCTCCCTCTTTCCTAATCAGTACATCATAGATGCTCAGCATTTATGAAAATATCTTCTTAACTGTCCTTTGTAGCTGTGGCAGCTTTCAGGCTTTGCCTTAGTGTATATGGAAAAAGAAGAGATTTTTGCCTCCTGTTAACATTTATTCATGTCCTTCCATCTGATACTCAGGGTTGGGCTCTTCTTGCTTTTCTCTGCTGGGCTACTGGTTAATTTTCTGCTTGCTGAAAGCTACCTCCTAAAGCTTCTGGACACTTTCCTCTTGAAGGAGGGCTATTCTCTCTGCACACCCAGCAGGGAGAGGTCAGTGTGAGATAGATCTCATTTCCTTTAGCTGCTCTGTGCTGGCTGTTTGTATAGGGCTTAGTTTATAAATGTTTAATTACCTATAGTCTACCCTAAAATAATATACAACTTTAAGTGTAATGTGAGGATCTCACAGAGCTATGCTACCAGTTTCTCCTTCCCTTTTTGGTGGAATCATTATCATAACTTTTACTTTTACATATGCCACAAACATACAATATGTTACTGTTATTTTAAATTAGAGTTATATATTTTCAGCTACTGAAAACAAGAAAAAGCTGAACTTTATATTTACCATGATTTATGTAATTTCTAATATTCTTCATTTATGTGTATGTA
>NW_012145856.1:3876007-3892869 GCF_000956105.1 Propithecus coquereli
GGAACTGCTAACGAACAAACAGTGCTGTGGTGGTTCAAGAAGTTTTGCAAAGGAGAGGAGAGCCTTGAAGACGAGGAGCACAGTGCCAGCCATGGGAAGTTAACAACAAACAATGGAGGACAATCATCGAAGCTAATCCGCTTAGTACATGAGAAGTTAACAAAGACCTCAAGGTCGACCGTTCTACTGTCATTCAGCATTTGAAGCAAATTGGAAAGGTGAAAAAGCTCAATAAGTGGGCACCTAATAAACTGACCAAATATCAAAAAAACCATCCTTTTGAGGTGTTGTCTTCTCTTCTTGTACGCAACAACAATCAACTATTTCTCGATCAGATTGTGATGTGTGACGAAAAGTGGATTTTATATGACAACCAGCGAGCACCAGCTCTGTGGTTGGACTGAGAAGAAGTTCCACAGCACTTCCCAAAGCCAAAGTTGCACCAAAAAGTGGTCATGGTCACTGTTTGGTGGTCTGCTGTCGGTCTGATCTACTACAGCTTTGTGAATCCCGGTGAAACCATTCCACCTGAGAAGTATGCTCAGCAAATCCACAAGATGCACTGAAAACTGCCACACCTGCAGCCAGCATTGGTCAACAGAAAGGGCCCAATTCTTCTCCACAACAATGCTCGACTGCACGTTGCACAACCAATGCTTCAAAAATTGAACAAATTGGGCTACGAATTCGTCTCTCATATTCACCCGATTTCTCGCCAACCGACTACCACTTCTTCAAGCATCTCGGCAATTTTTTGCAGGTAAAACACTTCCACAACCAGCAGGAAGCAGAAAATGCTTTCCAAGAATTTGTCAAATCCCAAAGCAAGGATATTTACGCTACAGGAATAAACAAACTTATTTCTCAATGAAAATGTGTTGATTGTAATGGTTCCTATTTTGATTAATAAAGATATATTGGAGCCCAGTTACAATGATTTAAAATTCATGGTCCAAAACTGCAATTACTTTTGCACCAAGCTAATAGTTTATTTCTAAACACCTGGTGTTTTTTCTGCTTTCTCTTATTGATTTCTAGTAGAATTTCTTTGTGGTCTGACAGAATATTTTATATGATTTTTTTTGTTTAAAAAATATTAAGATGTGTTTTATTGACCAGAATGTGGTCTATTTCAATGAATGTTTCAAGTGAGCTTGATAAGAATATGTATTCAACTGCTGTTGGATGGAGTTTTACATAAATATCAGTTAGATCAAGTTAAGTGCTACTACCATTCAGGTCAAATAGTCATACTGAATTTCTGCTTGTTTCATCTATCAGTTCCTTCTTTTAAGATATTTACTGTCTTTGGTATTCTGAAACTTCAATATGGTATGCTCGGGTATAGATTTTGACTGGTGTTCTATAGAAGAAGAATATCCTTCTATAGGAAGTTTATAAACTTCTAAGATATGTGGTTTTGTGCCTGTCATTACTTTTGGAAATTCTCAGCCATTATTATAGTACTTCAAGTACTGTAATACTTCTGCTTGTTCTTTCTTCTCCTTCTGGCATTCAATTACATTTATGCTATACCTTTTGAAATTATTCCATAGTTCATGATATTGTGAGGTTTTTTTTTTCCCATTCATTATTTTTCCCTTTACATTTCAGTTTTAGAAGTCTCTATTGATATATTTTCAAGGTCAGTGACTATTTCCTTGGCCATGTCCAGTCTACTGATCAATCCTTCAAAGGCATTAATACATCAAGTAATAGGATTTGAGGTAAATACATCTTAATTTAAAGGTTTATGTCAAGCCCAGGCCATCCTTACAAACAACAACATGACCCTGTGGGCCTGTGAGGATACTTGATAAGAGGAAGCTCATAGATAAAGTTGTTATACTTTGAAAGTCTGCACACTTGAATGTGGGGATGCCCCAAATTTTACAGACTTCACAAAGTAGAGGCAAGGAGCACAAACTATGCATCACAACTTAAAATAAAATATTAACCCAATGTTCGTAATGTCTATGTTTTCTGGACAAAGAATTAGAACATATAGAGAATTAATTAACAAACGATGTGCTTACCCAGCATTCACAACCACATGCGCCTTTGAAGCTGAGCAAATAATATCAGTGTCTTACTCATTCTGGTAGTAACAGGAAAAAGGGGATGATGGATGACTGAATCAATAAACAAACAAACCGCATTAAGACATTTAAATTAAAAATTAAGCCAAAAATTGTATCTGTGGACTCTATGCAGACTAATGAGCACTGCTTGTTTAAGTATTACGTATAAAGCTGATTTATTTATTGGATTTCTACTATGTAGTCTCAATAAAACAAAATATTTTAGATGAGAAAATAGAAAAAATTTATCTATGACAAGAAGATTACTATGTTTCCAGGAAGAAAAGTAGATTTTTCTCCTATCCTATATACACAGGAATTTGTAACTGAGCTGAATTTCTCATACAGGTAGGGGAGAATATTAAACAAAATGCCATCCTAGAGTATCAGTTTGGCAGCCAGACCAAATTTAAGAGTTGCTATTGTTAACTTATTGTCACATTCTTTAATAAATTCTGGAGGCAGCTCAATGCAGGTACCAGAAGCAAGAACAGAATTCTAGGGAAACAATTGGATAATAGAATAATTAGAATTAAAATATTCATCATGTCTTATCTGATAATTCTACTTTTAAATTTATCCTTCATTGCTAATATAACATAAAAATCAATATTTATGCAAAGATGTTCCTTGTCTATAAAACAGAGGATATCTACAAACAAAAACAATCTTTATGTAGGTAAATCAAGTTATGAAATATTAAAATGATTATGTATAATTTATGGCAGACATTAAAATGATGTGTGCAAAGAAACAATAACACAAGAGAACACATAATTATCACATTAAAAAATAAAATGTATTTGTAACAATCTGAAACTTTATACACACACAAAAATGCAACAGCTAAAGATCATTATTTCTGGATCAAGAAGCACCTTTTATTCTCTTTCCTCCGTACTCTATCATGAAACACAAAACTTATTCTCTGTTCTGTTTGTTGCTTTTCTTTGGACTTTTCTGACTTTGTGCCTGTTACAGCTCTTACTTGGATACCTTTTCCTTTCTCACCTGCCAAACATTCCTCATACTTAATACAATATTTTCCCCAGCTGTGTTCTCTGGGTGAAGAATCCTGTTCATGTGTACCATGACCCAGTCTTCATATGGTCAAGGAGTCAGTTTGGTGACCTCCATGACAGAGTTGTATTATGAGAGAGGATAAAAGATTGGTTGGTCTGTATGGGAAAAGCCACAAGTCCACAGCTCAGCAAAGTAAAAATGCAGCTAACCCAAGGGAATACCAACCAGCTTACTCTCAAAGGGAGAGAAGTCAGTACTTCCAAGGTTGAAAACAAATAGAATTGACAAGACTCTCTAGCTTCTGCACCAGGGAAGAAATAGGGATGTGGGGACAGGCATTTAGGGAATTGCCCTCATGGGAGAATCGTGCTACGCTTGTGTTTTCCAGACTCCTTAATTCATATGCCTCTATGAGCATCCCAGGAACTCATGTTCAGTACCCCTTCCCCTTAATCCTTGGAATTTCCACACAACACTGACAGATTTTCCAGTTGCATAGTCAGCCAAACTCTACCCTCTGCCTCAGGGATGCCATCTATATTTTCCACATATCCACATATATTTAATAATGATTTTAATTTTAATGATACATAATATTCCATTAGGTTGATATAGTATACTTTATGTATTTTTATCTTAGTGTTGAGCATTTGTATTGTTTTTCTATATTTCATCTTTAGAAACAGGTACTGCTATGAACATCACTATTACATCATTTTGTTTTCTCTGGAACAATTTCCATTAGTTAAATTCCTAGGAGTGGAAATTCAGGTATTGCTCTTGATTTGCATTGGCAAATCATTTTCCAAAATGCTCCTAACAACTCACAAAGATATCAGCATAATAAGGGTGTTCCAATTTTACCTCAACCATGTCCACTTTGGGCATTTTTTTTTGTCTCTATTTTGACTAACTTTATGTATGTGAAATGATGCCTTAGTCTTATTTTAATCTGAATTTATTTAAAGTTTATATTTTGTACAACTTCTCATGTGCTGTTTGCTTGAGTTGTTGGTTTACATCCTTTCACATTTAACTCTTAGGATTTCAATTATTTCTTTACATTTGAATGAGTTCTTTACATTTTCTAGATATGAACTATTTATTTTAATTTGGTCTAAGTTTTTCCTTGAGCCATTGTTTTTCTTTTCCTTTGTGTTTTTTATCTCAGTTGATATTATAGAAATATTATATTTCTGTTTTTATGGTTGAATCTCTGTATTCACTTTGAGACTTAAGCTTAACCTCAAGTTTTCCCGTTTTTTTCATGGGTTTCCCCTTCGTGATGACTCTCTGAGGCCCTTTTCTTCATTTCTTCTCACCATCTTCTTCTCAGGAAATCTAGCTTTATATCCTTTATTCATAGTGACTTAAAATATTTATGGGTCTTTTATTATAAACCAGAAACATTTCATAGACATTGACAATCAACCATAATTGTACAAATTTTTGCCCTCATGGAGCTTACATTGTAGAGTAGTATAAAGACACAAGAAATAAATAAGCCAAGACATAATATAATATCAGATAAGGATAAGTGCTACTAAGGGAACTTAATGCCACTAATGGATATAAAATGTGCTAAATGGGAAGTTTTAATTCCTTATTTAATAGACCTTGAAGAGTTGGGGGAGGATAAAGTATTAGTAACTCAAGCTTCCTAGAAATGTCATTATTAAGGTGCCTGTTATTAATAAGGCTGTTTTGTCCAAATATTTTATATTATATGATTATCAAAAATGTTCTAGAGCTAGGTGTTGAATGTAAAATACAATTGGAATAGTCATCTGGTTTTTTCTGTGCCTTTAACAAAATGCTTTTTTCCTCAATGTGAAGTTAATTTTATCTTCAAGCCTCTTTGCCTTTGGTATATCTCTGAACATCTGATTATTTTTCTTCAAAGATAAATATTTTAAATTGTTGCAATGATAACTTAAGCCATTATGATTTCAGAAATTCTGTAATATTTTAAGATTTTCAGTATGCCTTTTAGATATTGGATATGCATAGCCTCTTTTTTTACAAAAAGGCAGGGATTGAGAGGCAGTTCATTTGGAAATCCTCTGTGAAGATTCTATGGTCAGAAAGGTACATCCAAAGAGCTTCCAAACAGACCACAGACCACAACTAAAAGCAAAACACAGCGGGAAGAAAGGAAAGTCAAAGTCACTATATCACAACTTATATTGGTCAGCCCTGCAAAGAGAACTTAGAATATGTCCAAACGCAAACTACTTAAAGACAGTCTAAGTGATTTACTTCCCTCTGCTTCTTATTTTAAGTTGCAATCAGCCTGTGGGCTACATCAATCCCTGATTGGTTTTGGTTGGCTATTCCAGTGCTTGTTAATACTGCGTTAAATTAGAATGTCTTATTACCAGGATTTGCGCTCTTTAGTTATCTGTGAATAATGCCTGTCCACAATCTTCTTACATTTACTTTTTGTACCTTATTTCTTAAATCATTTGAATTTAAGAGCACTGAAACAGATTCATTGATTTACCAGGGAGCAAACATTTCTCAACTGACTACTAAAGAAAAAAGCACTATGTTTGGTTGGCAATGTGGTGGATGTAAAGAGAACTCAGATGTGATCCCTGCCTTTGAAGAGATCAGAATTCTGGTAGTGTGTCTTAGAGAAGAGGCTGCTTTCTCATTCCTGAATTTTCTTTGTACATGAAAGGAGATAATTTAATTTAACTACTTGTCTTTCTCCACCTTTTTACATATTCTGCTCTAAGAAAGATACAGTGACATTCCTGTTTAGGTAATTTGGCAACTGCCAAGAAGAAGCTGGATATACTAGGCTCAGCTCTATGTAAAGCAAGCTAATCATAGTGTTTCATTGTCTACAACCAACTTGGCTGTCCCACTGTGTTGCAGCCTTCAATAATCTCCATTAATTAATAAAGGTGATATTCTGGTGTGCCAAATGACATTTTGTCTTATTTCTAAATCTTAGAAAAGTTGTAAATTCTTGTTTCCTTTATACGCCCAACAAAGCATAAAAGAAAAAAGTACGTAAAAATTGTATGTCAAAGCAAATTTGAGACATGCTATATGAAGGAAACAGATGCAGTCAAAGAGTTGGGAAGTGGTTGTCTATTTTCTGTTGGTGACATTAGAGAAGGTGAAATTTAAACTTGGATTTAAGTATGAGTAATGTTTGGCAGGTGAGAAAGGATAAGGGTATCCAAGCAGAAGCTATAATAGGCACAGAGTCAGAAAAGTCCAAAGAAATGCAGCAAAGAGAACAGAGAATAATTTAGATTGGCTGCAGCATAGAGTAAGTTAAGGAGAACTGTAGCAAACGGAATATGTTTCCAATGATTGAGAAACTACAACTCCAGTGTAAAAACATCAGCTTTATTTTGTTGCAATTTGAAAGTCATTGAAGGAGCATTTATGAGCAGGGAGTGGAATGATCAAAGCTTTATTCATAAAAATTATTTTGGGAGTTATAATACAAATGTCATCTAGGCCTCCAAATTCCCACTCAAATTGTGCCCTGATTCCTGAATCTTTGATTTCACAGGCCCATGAGAGACCAAGTATCATGCAATGATTCTTGTAGATTTGTAGGAGCTTATTCTTCATTCTTTTCTCTCTCTCCACATTCCTCCAATCACACGTGTTGCCTTGGTCTGTCTGCATCATTAATGTGTAGCATATGTCATGATTTTTCATGAAAAATAGACAGATCATGAGCATACACATTTTTTTTTTTATTTTTTTTGAGACAGAGTCTCACTGTGTTGCCCGGGCTAGAGTGCCGTGGAGTCATCCTAGAGCATACACATTTTATGAGTTTATTAACATTGCATTGAGAAATCATTTCAGTAAGTGCCTGGGATATTCCACCATATCCCCTGCTTTACTATCTCATCTCTCCTCCATCCCATCTGCTCCAGGGGAAATTCTGACAGTTTTTCTTTTTATATCTCAGAAAATAAATTTATTCAGGCCCTAGGGGTTGAGTATGGCATTTCAAATAAGACTTTTAAACTTACAGAAAACTTCAAAGGGTACTACAATGGACACCCATGTACCCATGTTAATATTTTTATCTATCTATCTATCTATCTGTCTATCATCTATATTATTTTGCCACATTATTTAAAGTCAGTTGCAAATACCATGATACTTCACCTTTAAATATTTCAGCATGTAGGTCTAAAAATACAGATATTATTTCTAAAATCAAAGGCATCCATATCTTTGTAAATTGGTATTATTTAAGAAGTATTATAGTGTGCATATTTAAATTTTAAATTGTCCCTCAAATTTAAATTGTCCTATAATTTTCTCAGGCTGCTTTTAAGATATTTTCTTTATCATTGATTTTTAGAAATTTGATGATGATATGATGTGCGATTTTCTATGTGTTTAGTTTAAGTTTCTTTGACCTTAATGGATCTGTGGATTTATATTTTTCATAAAATCGTAAATGTTTTCAGCAATTATTTGTTTAAATATTTATTAATACCTAAAAAATAAACGTGAACCTCCCTTTCTACGTATTTTATACTGCTTGATGTTGAGCCAGAGGGCACTGAGGGACACAGTGAGAAACTGCTGAAACACATGAGGGAGAAAACAATGCTTCTTTGATCCAATTGAAAAAGGGGAGCAGATCTCCAAGACCGAATGATTCTTAAATAAGGAAGAATGCTAATACCAGTAATTTTCTGGTATCTTGTCTACATATACCAGTTAGACAAAATAGCCAAATAAAATGATTGACCATCATCTAAAACATGTATTATCATTGCATACCAGGAAGTCTGAAATAGCTAAATTGGGGTGGTATATGACTAGATCTCATTTATTTCTAAATCCAGTTTCCTAAACTGGGAATTATTTTGTGTGTAAAGGCAATAATAATATACCAAAAAGGCTCAAAGAAGATAGTCAGTTAGAAATAAGCTTGGAAAAAAGGGCAAAAATATCATGCTCGGATAGGAAAAAATGGCGGGCAATATGTGTGTTTTTATGTTAATTCACAAGTCAGTGGCATTGTGCCTTGAAAACCTCTTATACAAAGTAATGTATGGTTATTAAGCTTTTAAAAAATTTATATTATAATATTAAATATGTAACATTAAGCTTACTAGTAATTATAGAGACCTGTTATATATTTGGATTACTTGTATTGAGATATCCCCAAACTCGTCATCTACTTTTGACTTACGACTTCCCAAATGCCCTATACAAATCTAGAATGTCATGGTTTCATACGTTCTGTATGTTATGCCAGGAATAAAGTGTCTTGTTCTTGAGTCAAATCTGCCCCTAATGACTAGCTGCTCTCATTGGTAAAATGAGAATGTTAGATTTAGTGTCATTAATATCATTTCTAACTCCAATATACTCTGAAATGTTTTCACTAAAAAATGGTGACACTAATAGCTCTGGTACTAAAAATGTCCTATATTACATGATTATCCCATGTTCTTGTATAAGTTCTTTTCATAAAATTTCAAAATTTTGGAAATGTCAGTATTTCATTGTGTCCTTTTTATAGGATTAAGTTTAATATTTTAAATTAAATTATGATTAATTTTAAATTAAAGTAAGATTAAATCCCATGTGATATGACACAATCCTTTTAAGAAATAAACTCTTTGGGGAACTTTTATCGGCACTATTATCATGACCTTCAGTACTATCACTCTGGTAAGTCAGAGGCACTTATTGAAAATTCAATAATCTAACTTCAGATAGATTTACAAAGTTATTTCTTATCTAGCTTGATTTAGTATTTAAGATATTCATCTTGAACTTGATATTTTCTTTTTGGTAAAAACTATTGTCATAGGTTGTGAACATGCCTGAGAATCAATCAGATTATTTCAATACGTCTGATTAGGTTTTCTCCCTCTGGTTTAGAAATTCCAATGTAATTTTTAGCTTCCTAGAGCTTTGGAAGGCAAAAGTACCTTTGCCCTGGTCATGTTTCCATGAATTTCCTTGCTGTTGGCCTTCAGTTTCAGATAAAAACAGTTCATATAATCAAGCTATCTCTATATAGCTTCATAAATATTTTTAAATGAAAATTCACTCCAAAATAAGCCCAACAAATATACTCTTTCAATTTCAGTCTAGGTTGAATAAAGTACTGCATTTTTTTTCTCAATATAAGGAGGGATTTTCACATGAATATGGTTGAAACGACTTTAACCTAAATTTTCTGTGGATCTGATACTAATTTATAGCTACTGCTTTCACTTTTAGGTGTTTCTGTAATCAAACAAAACAGAACTTAGCAAGCAAAAGAGAGAAAATATCAGAGATTGTTGCAATTACATTGAGGTAATTTTATTGTTAAGAAATTAGGTATTGAAACCAGGTCCTTGTCGGTTCGGGTATCAGGGAATGGACAGGTAGCCTCTGTAATTTCAGTATTTGGAGCAGGAATGAACCAGGTAGACAGACTAATATTATGATCATAGATTTACAGAGTCTGTATGTACTTGAAATTGTATTTTACTCTTTTCTGTGATTCTGTTCAATGATTTTTCAAACTAATATTGTCATATTTACTTTCATAATCAAAAATGAGTTCATATACTCTTGGTAGCTTTAATACAATCTTATGCATTGTAAGTGATGTGGACATTGTTCAAAACCATGATTCCAGCATTCTAAAGCACATATATTTTTACAATACCATTCTGCCTCTCATTGTGTACTTCTTATACCCATTTAATCCATCCTCAGTAATAATAGATACTAAGTAAATATATCACTGGTTTTTCACTAGCATCATCTACACCCAGAAAGAATGGATTTATCTCCAGCTACTGTGAATTTCCTTTTTAAGAATGTTATTTTCATTATGAATGCAAGTATGTTGGTGCCATTTTAATCATGGACTTGCTGAACTATGTCATGTTGTTTAGATAAGATCAGAAATGCACATAAATGAAGGCTGGAAAGAGGAAATGCTAGTTTATAAACCAAGAACTAAAGATGTGAAGAGATTCTTTCAGTATAATATCCAAATCACAGCCCAAGCGTTGAGCCTACAGACCCATATGCCTGCCATAAAGACAAAGGAGATTTAGGAAGGCAGATAATTTTGTTTTTGCTTTTTTCAATAACAGGAATGACTTGTCTTTGATGTTGAAAGTGTAGAGAGTTACCAATGTAGGGTATTTCATAAGTACCCTGAATTGTAGCATTCTTTTTTTCTTCTTGGCCTGCCACTGTACATTGACCTAAAACCATTTATGACTTAAGGTATTCCTGATATGAAAAGTCAGGCTTATCCTTGTTCAAATAAACCAAAGCTTCCTCTCCTGAGACACACAAAAACACAGTCAAAAAAAATATATATATATATATATGTACACACGCCCACACTGCCTGGCCCACATTCATTCATTTGTCAATCAAATTATTTGTTGGGCTTCTAACATATTCTGGTTTCCATTACATTCCAGGCAATCAAAAAGATAAATACAATATAGGATCTACCTTCTTACAATGTATTGTATAAAATAGACACATAAGCCAATGATTATAATAAATTTCAGTCTAGAAAGTTGAATACAGGGTTTTCTAACAGTCTTGAAGCAGTGAGAAGCTTTAATAATTTAAGAGGTATAAATATTACAAACGTATAAAAATAATCTGAAAGTTTCATTATTTCAAGCTCTTATACATTTAATTTGCACATTTTTTGTAATAAGTTTTTAATTTTAATTTTTTGTTTTGGTCCATCTGATTAAAAATAGCATATGTTGACTAAAAAAGCTGATATTTCATGAATATATAAAAAATTGAAATAATAAAACTTTCCAATGATGTTTAAGTTCATAACATTTATATTTCTAAGCTAATGAAGTTTATAAAGCCCATAAAACACTTTGAAACAGACATATTAAAAAGATGCATAAGATAGTTTAAGAATATAGAGGAACAGGCTACTTAGACATTGTGAGTATTAGAAAACAGAAGGAATTTCCATAATGAATTATATGGAAGATGTTGTGGGCAGGGGAGATGGCATAAGAAAGGGTAGAGAATTAAGGATGGTCTGTGTATGACACACAGCCACTATTTTCTCACATCTACCATGCTGCCTCTTCTCCTTACTCCCTCCCTCCCTCTCATTCATCGAAGACTTCTCTATTTAGTCCATTTTGCTTTCCACCACAGATTGTGCCATCAGCATCTACATGGATGATATAATCAATAAACATGACTTACCCAGTTCAATTTTTCTCTGTTAGCTCATGCATTTAGATATTTTCGTTACCAGAAAATTTACCCATCATGCTCAAAAAACTCAGGGAGACTTTTTTTTTTTTTACCTTATGACCTCAATGAGACATCTAATCAATTGAATCCTCAAATTTCTCTGTCCAAAATATCTGCCTACTATACAGAAGAGCATAGTGAAAAAGCAAAGACCAGCCAAATCAGAAGTGCACTTGACATTTCTGATGTAATTTGAGAACATTGTGGTATAAAAAAGCCCTAGCTAGTCTGAGTGTCTGGGGCTCCTCCTCTGTTCAGCTCCCACACCAGGGAGGAGGTATGCTTGGTCCCCAGTTACAGGGTGGGACATGGGGGAGCATCTGTTTCCACCCCGGCCTTGGCAGGAGGATGCAAAGGCTACTGCTGGAAGCCTGGGTCCCATGTGTAACTGGCTTTGTGTGCCAGAGCAATCAAGATGGCATTAGTTTCAGAAACCTGGGATTGGCAGGCACCAGATCTCTGCTGCACTTGTTCTCCAGTGAAATGTCTCTGCATAGACTGTGAGCAGCTTGCCATCAGCCTAGAGGTTTGCAGTGGAAGAGGGAGACCCCTTATAGATCAAGCTGCCTATAACTTTTGTTTCCCTCTCAAAAAGCTATGTCCCCTTGGGTCGCTTCTATACTGCTGTCTTCACCTCTTCCCAGCAGGGTGAATTGTATTGGGACACTCAGATTAATCTCTGAGATGGTGGGTGATGTTCGTAAGAATCAGCCATACCCTGTTTGAGTTGGTAGATACTGTCATGAGCTATAGAGTTACTGTCCCTGTCAGTGGTTGATGCTTGCAGAAAAAAGCCAACTGCAGAGATGTTTTTCCTGTACTGGTTCCTCAGGAGGAGCATTTGCATTTCCTAGGCTTTGGGAGGGGCCCTGTAGCTCACACAGTATTGCTTGATCTCCACCACTGCAGAGATGGGTGGAGGAGCGAGGCTGGGTGTGGTTAGGTTGGGTGAGCCCAGAAGGCTTTGCAAAGCCTCAGCAGGGCTCAAGGGTCATTTTTCCAGCTGACAGGGGGAGGCACTGGGAGGAGGGTCAAGGCAGGCTCTCCAAACTGTGATGACTGCTTGTGAGGAAAGGGACATAATTCCCTGACTTGCTGTCGGGAGTGAGCTCCACCCCTCTTGTGTTATGCATGCCCTCAGCTGTCTGATTGCAAATGGGCACCTGAAATAAAATGGGCACTTGGTTGCTGTGGTTCCTCAGGCTGGGATCTTCCCCGCTGGAGGACCCACCCTAATCCAACATCTCAGCTTTCCTTGGGGGGTTTGGGTGCTCCCCCAGGTCACCCCCCACCCCGTATTCTCCCGTCAGTTCTGCCCATGTGGGCTTTCTCACTTCCCAAGTCCAGCTCCCAAATCTCCACCCCCTCATCCCTGAGAAACCCACTCGAGTCCTGGAGGCATGGGATCCGGGCCTGCATGTCTGACCTGCTGGCATGCATCTCTGGGAAATGCCAGCAGGCAGAGAGCTCCTAGATCAGGCACTCCCAGTCCACTGCAGGTCCTCACAGGGAATGGTGTGGGTGTCCACTCTCTGTGGGAACCTCAGATTGAAGGATGCTCCAGCTGGGGAGAGGAAGCCACTCACTAAATTCTCAGCTCAAACCACTCTCCTGGTTGCAGTGGGTGGGGGAGGGATGTGGAGGATAAGAGTCTGAATGAAAGAAAGCCAGCTCTACGGCCTCTTGGATCACTCTCCGTGGAGGGGAACTCCGCACACAATGTCCAAGCTCTGGGATCATTCAAGTTCTCCCCACAATTCCCTGGTTACTGCAGTACTTGGACACATGGGAGTGGAAAATCTTCCAAGTAACTTGGCAACCTGCTGGTCACCAAAGGAGTGTGGGGAGGAGAAAGGGATCTGCCTTCACTCCCCTTATTGAGCTCCAAACCTCTCTGCGTTTGATCTTCACCAATATCTTTTTTTCCTTCTTCCTGTTCCTTCTCTGTTTTAATATTTTCTTCCGTGACATCCCTGGAAGGCTCTGGTACTTATTCCTCTGACCTACACCTGAGCTATGTCTTTTCTCCCCTTGCCTTTATCTGAAACCCATCTTTCCTTCTGGGACAGTCTGGTGAGCAATGTGTTTCGTGAGCCATCATGCCAACCCTCTACAATGTAAACAGTTCTTAAAATTAAGACCCTCTCTCTATATACAAGTTCTTCCTATTTGCCTTTTAAAAAAATTTCTTTGCCCTACATACAAGATGTACCTAAAGTAAAGTCTTCCTATTTGCTGCAACTTTGTTGACAACAAAAATATTAAATGATAAGTATTGGAAGAGTCTATATCTGGGATTTTATAGTATTCTGATTGGGGTCAAAAGAGGCAACTAGAAGAATGGACAACAAGCAAATCATAACCATACTGATAGTCCAGGTCAGATCAAAGAATTGGTTCTCAACATAATGACTTTGACTGTTTTAAATCCAAAAGAGAGTAAGCAAAGTTACAACAGGATCCAACAAATAAACAAAGCAGAAAGGAGTACAAACCCAAGACCCAGTAAAATGTCACCTGACTCAGCAAAATTAAAGCCTCCTCAGTACTTTCTCTGTTTGTAACCCCTGAGACTTTAATTCTGCGCCTCTGACATCTACCTCAAGAGACTTTATTGTTTATTCCATGGTAGCCTTTTAAACAGAACTGAGCAATCGTTTGGCTGACCTTTAAGAAAAAACCTTTTATAAGAAGGTCACCCTCCAGATGAAAGAAAAATGTTCTATCATAAGGTAAATAATACTGCCTGATCTCTTCTTATAGTCTTAATAATTTCCTTTTACTATAAAAATATTTCGAATTAGTCAAAGTGCCTTTGAGATCATGTTATCTCTCATACTTTTACATGGCCATGACCTGTCAGTATCTTTTAGTAACAGATCTCATTCCCACACTGAGGAATTCTGATAAGACAGGACAGATAAAGGTCAGCACAGAACTGTCTACTTGCTAGAAGCTAGCTGTCCCATGGTTGCTGTTAGGATGCATGTCAGCCCATTTGTTTTTATTAGTGGCCTGTTTTGATAAAATGGCAGAGAAAGTTGGTTTGTTTCTTTATTTCATTTCTTTACTACTACTTCCAAACATTTTATGTTTTGGTTATATTCCCAAAAAAGCTATCATTTTAATAAAAGCTTCAGAAGTGTTGCATTAGAAATAAATCTGCCGTTCGACTTCCAGTAATGGCAGAGTATTTCATATCAGATCAAATTTCTTGCCAGAAACAATTAAAAACACTAATCAAAATACGTTTTAAATATCCAAAGGCAATGGAGTATGGCCAAATGCAGGCGAAATCTAGAAGAGAGGCAACACTTAAAGTTTCCAAGCGTGATGGCTTTCTGTCTGGGAATATGGAGTAAGTTTTCCTGTTTTATGACTTTTTTTTATCTAGGGACAGGGCCCAGTCGTTGCCCTTAGGATTGGCTAAAAGTCAGAAAAATAAAAGTACATTCTTACTGCTTAAGAAATGAGAAGATAGCTTAAGAAATGAGAGGATAGTGTTCATGGTGACCACTGCAGCCTGGAAAGTGAGGCATGAACACTGTCCAGCAACCTGGTAACCTATGCCACACAGATGTGTGCAGCAGGCTCCAGAAAATCCGATTAAATTGAAAAGAACTGGAAAGAGGCTTCAGGTTCTGTTTACCACAAGGGAGAAAGATTTTAGAGTTTGAGTTCAACTCAGGCAACTCCCTGCTTTAAATAAAAATAAAACATGTCAATACTCTATAGAGCACAACAGAATCCAGGGAGATTACAGATTCAATGACTTGCCTAAAGTTACATGGAAAGGCTGTGATCAATCATACTGAGAGTCTATCATGTGTCAGGCTTGACCTTTGAAAAATAAAATAAATACCAATAGTAAACTTTGATTATGTCTTTCATCAGTTACAACTCTTCAACTAGTTCACTACTCACACGTTATTGCTGATGAGGAAACTGAGGCTCAGTAAAGTTACATAAGTAATCCTCAACCATTATGGTTGACGTGTAATAGAACCACTATTCTTAGATTGTAGTTCTGACATTCAAAAATGGAAATATTGCACTCCGAGTAATCTTACATAAGTATGTAACTGCTGAAAGAATTTCCTGAGATTGTGCATATCAAATGTTATTATTCATGGAAACTTTTGATGGAAAATCTCTAAATAGCACCCATCTTTCTTGTCAATAGTAAAAAAGAAAAGATGTCAGAAAGAATGGTATGGTGAAAATATATTTCTGAAGACATATCAATACTAAGTGGGTTTTTTTTTTGCATGTTTGAACTAAACAGTTAATTCATAATACAATAAATTTAATAATTCTTATCACAGGATAAATGCTTTTTATGCAAGCCAAACCTAGGGTCACCTTTGGATGTTTGAGACTTGTTATCCACTAACCCTAGGTAACTAATAATTTCATTTTGTATCTTTGTGCTTCTAGATACCTTTGGAGCCATCTTATATCATAGGTTCTATTAATACTTCTTACAATTCTATTTTTCCAGATCTATAGGATAAGTACCATTTTTGTGGAACTAGGGGGCATGAAGCAGAAAGCATTATAGTAGATAAAGCTTCACATTCAAGGACAGGGCATGAAGTTGCTTCATCCAGCAGTAATGGGCTACTCTATTCTAGGGCTATTATATTGGTTCTCACTGTATTTTTGAGTCATGTCCTTACTTTTGCATGCCACTTAAGAGATCCACATTTTATTTTGCCTATTTCTCTGAATTAAAGGCATACTAACCTGTCTAACAAAGTACAAATTCAACAGCCATTGGGAATTATCCCAATAATTCAAGTTTGTCTTTCAATCCCTTTGCCAATGGATGAGACACCTTTTAGAGAGACAGTCATCCCCAGCACCTGCCTTTGTGTGCACTGTCCAATGTTGTGCTCAACCCACATTGGAATATCCTTAGACAATTCCAGCTCTATCAGAATGGTAACTTATATTGCCAACTCTTTTTCAGATGCCAATAGGTTTTTTGATAGCCAACCAGAGCCTTCTATTTCAAGTCCTCTACCTGGACTTCTCTGCAGCTCCTGTCTTGACCCTATGAACATGACTTGTTAGGTCCCAGCTTCACTCTATATAATTTCAAGATTATAAAAAACGATATTTTAGTGTTGAGATAGGATATAGAGCTTCATATTGAAAAACACACAGATTGTTAAACAGGCAAATTAAAAAATACTCAAAAACATATTTGAGAAATTTTACAATATAGAACTAAAAAAATAAAGTTATTTGAAAATGTCAAATAAAAACCTGAGTTACTCATGACCAAACAGATTGTATTTCTCACTGACAACGCTGATTTCTAAAAGGCAATGGAATACCATCTTCAAAGCGCTGTGTGAGACAGATTTTGAATGAAGACTTCCCTGACAAATCAAACTGTTCATAAAGTATGAGTGAAATAAGAATTTTTTTTTCTTTGCTTCTGAGGTCTCAGAAATTCTTTAGAAATTACTAAATCAAAACAAAAAA
>NW_012145856.1:3902579-3905143 GCF_000956105.1 Propithecus coquereli
CACTAACCTCGGGTTCAGATTGCAAACCTGTCACAGGTTGATATTTTTCTGGAAAAAAGCATATAGCTCCTTCTACTGCCTTTTAAATTGCTGAAAGCTTATTTGTATTTCCTTCTCGCTGTAAGAAAATAGTTAAAAAAGAATAAATTGAAGCTAACATAAAAGACATTTATCTTATTGAGGACGTCTATAAAATGTCCTTAATCAAGGGAATATTTATTTAAAATAAGGAAACACCCAAAAACTCTTTTCTGAAAAAAAAAAATGGTAGATTAAAGAGTCCTAAAAGAGAAATAAAATATCCATGTATTTTTCTATGAAATTTCATAAAGTTTGATCTCTGGTCAGGAACTGGAAAACTTTTATGAGACAATTGACTGTATTATGTTGAAAGATGCAGTGAATTAAGTATATAACTTTTATGGAGAATGTACTATAAACAGACACAGTGTTAAGAAATTTGTAAACCTTATTCATGGGGTAAGAATGGTGACTATCTCCATCCAGGCGAGTACCCTCAAGCAGAACATTTGGTTTAGAAATTTGCCTGGAAGATTATGAGTTAAAGATGCTGCCAGATGTAGAAATGAAGGGCCTGATACATTCTTCTATAAGAACCCTTGTTCTCAAATCTGTATTGTGTGTGCCCTCATTCCTGTCAACTGAAGAAATGATGAGGTTTGTAAACTTGGAAAGGAGAACTTTATTTCTATTACAGCTTGTGGAGTGGCCATTCTGAGCTATCGTAACCTTGGTCTTATTAATAGCTACAGGTTTATAGCAATTAGCTATATAAAACAGAAGCATTTTGTTAAAACCATTTGAGCTAAGGAATTTAGGTACTTTGGTTGGCCACAATGCTTTTTGCACTCTCTTTAGTAATTTGTCCATATATGATTTCTTATTATATGTCTATTTGCATAAATCCCGTAACTGGTAACAATTATACCCAAGACGTTCTATAACTAGGTATCTTTATATCCTCCCCATAATTTTTCTTTAAGTCTATGAGAGGCAGGAAATTCTTTATGATTGGGATGGATTCCTGGGCGACATGGCCCAGGAAGTAAATTTGTCTATCCTTGATTTGGAGGGTCTGAACTAATTTCACCCCTTGAAACTGGCACTTACAATCTCATGAGCACACTGCTTCTACGATATTCCTTGGGCCTAGAGGGAGGGTGTCTGTATAGTTTTAGCGATAGGGCACTGGCAATAAAAAAGAGATCAGGCCCAGTGGGATTCCAAATGGGGGAGAATCACAGGCTTTGTTGAATCATCTTAGTCTTTAGAATACCCTGATTCTGATTTTCTCAGAAGTAAGACAATGCAGGATAAATAACATTAATAATTTCACAATCAGAGAATTTGAGTATTAGAACACAAAAAAAAGGAACCTAATTCATTAAGAAGTCAACGAACAACATTGTGAAGAATATTACAACCTAGTTCTTCCTTAGAGGTTTGTTGTACTGAAGAAATAACCCAGGATTCAGTCTGAACTGAGGCAGGCAAATAACCAAAACTCAAAATCAAAGGCCAAGGCTGGAATCTAATTACAGAATCTGTAAGTAACAGGTGTGTTATTGTTTTGTTTTTGTTTTTTTTTTTTAAACATAATTTTTGTCTGTAGTCCCCCTTTTCTACCAAAGAGAAATCATAGTAAGACCAATTCGTGTGCAAAATAAATTTTAGTCTTATTAGGTTTGGCTTGATTATTTGCATAAAGTACAGTAAGAATAGTTATTGGCCATACAGGCCTTTTTAAAAGTTGGCTTTGCTGGAAATTTTAAGTAAAAATATGTTATTCCAGTCAAAACTTTGGTAAAATAATCAGTGTCCCCAGTATGTCCCGCTACAAAAGACAACATTCTTATTGAACTTATGCAAATAACTATATTGCCAGAATATTAAGAATATTCACAAATAGCTTCTACATTCTGGATGATAGGTAGAGAGAAATTCTGTTACTTTACCCAATTGTTATAAGCTATTGAAAGCTCAAAAGAAAAAGGTTTTGTTGACCCTGAAAAACAAAACATAAAGAATCAGCAACATTTTAAACAAAAAGCCATAAAAATTATTTCAGTCTTCCATAATTTTATTCCCATGTAATTAATTCTTGTTTTGCTTGATATTGGGTTATTAATATGAATGAACACATCAGTTTTTTAATTAGAGTCCTAGAAGTTTTTACCTACTCCAATTATAAATCTGTATTTAAGAATATAGATTTATCAGAGTCCTTTAGGTGAATTTCCTTAAAGAAGAAGTAGCAGATTATAAATAGCTTTTTGAGAAGAATCAAAGTAAAAGAATAATTGTTGTGGATGAAAAAGGTATTAGAATTGTCATGGTTAAAGATGCAATTGACAAGAATATTTGGATATTTCTGTGCATACAATTTAGCACAATCATAATTATTACTGATAACACATATGAAGACATATCAGAATTTTAGGAACCTCATACAATGTTGGAACACATATTCATAATATATTTGTGGAAATATAATCAAAGAAAGTTAAACACCATTTCATATTCAATAATTTTTTTTTTTTTTT
>NW_012145856.1:3906229-3909817 GCF_000956105.1 Propithecus coquereli
AATGTCAACTCTTAGTAACACTTATTTTAGTGAAAAACCTAGGAACTAAGTAATTTGACATTGCTGAGTGAAGGGACCACAGGAGGCCTGGCTGCTGTTCTGAGGCCTCACCATCAGCGCTCCTCTAGACCTCAAAACTAAGGCTCAGAACTAAAGACAAGCTCAGAGTAAAACATGTTTGGAGGAGCCTAGCAGTCAGCCCTTACAGCTTTAATTAATAGGCAAATTAAACCGTATTAAAAGTCCCACCGAAACAATAGTTTTATGACCTTAAAACATCAAGCAGAAATAGTATCTGACCAGCATGACCAGGTTCGGGTGAAAATGTCTAAATTAAATTTTGAAGATGTTTTATTTTATCAACCATTTTAAAACTATCTTTATTTATCAAAGATTACTAAAATCACATGAACTTGAAAAGCATTTGAACTTATTTACCTGATTCATGAGTATTCAATTATAAGCCAACTTGGTACCATAGACAATAGACAACACGCATATGCATACATAAAGACATACACACATGCATGTGAAGACTCTACAGCCTTGATTTCAAAACTCTACTCGTGAGACTGGTAGAACTCACCAGTCCAAAAGGACAGCTGGATTTAAACCATGCCACTGAGAATGACACAAGTAAATGTCCACTTGGCTCACACAGGGCCCAAGCCCTAATCATATCTCAGAGAAAAGAGGGTACCAATGAACACCTCGAAGCAGAAAGAGAGAGAGAAAATGCAAGGCCCTTTAAAAAGGAGTTTGAGTGTGCTGGAAGAAGACCAAAAATGGATGCCAAGGCGACATAAAATCACAGGAATTCACCACAGGATTTTATAAGGAGACCAATTTTACTTAGGTAGTTTTGAACCTCAGGCCCCCATAAAAGAGAAAAATGCCACTCAAAGCCTCTGTAGTGCACCCTGTCTCAAAGATTTTTCTCTAAGTGTTCAAACTATATCTTTCCTATCCAGACGTGCAAAGAGATGAGCAGTCTTCTGTAGCAACAGCCATCCACCATAAACAACTATTGTTATTTACTTCCCAAATTGCACAGTCTCATCAGCAACAGCAACCTCCAGCCTTCCCAGAGGAGCAGCCCCAGCTACAAGAAATGTCCCCCAAATTTACCAGAGCAGCCCCAAGGCCACTCCAAAAGTCCAGAGGGACAACCCTTGCCAGAATTTAATCATGTTTATGGCAGCCTCTTTCAATATGCCTGGGGTGCCCACAAAAGGAGCAGACATGCTGGTCCCCTTTGGGCAGAAGAACCACTTGGCGTCAAAGGGGTCCAGAGGTCTGCCCCAAACTGATGCAACCACAGCTCCTTCCCATCCCTGTCCCTCCTGCCAAGAGGCTGGCAAACCAGCAACCTCACAAGGGGTTTCTGTGGCCCAGTCGGGGCTGTGCTGCCTGACCAAGGCGCTAACAACTCCCTGTAATCCTAGATGATAGAGATCTGGGCATCCAGGCTAGTAGGTGTTGATTAGCAGATTACATTGGCTACCAAAGGCTAAAGAGTTTAATCAGGGATTAGAAAAAATCCTTTGGGAGAGTCAAAAACTCAGATTTTCCCCAGGGAAATTTCCCCTTATCGCCATCCCCCATAATCCTGCAGGGGCTCAGAAGGGCACGCCTGATGAGTCGGAGGGGTACAGGGTCATCTAGAGGGGTCTGGCCGTGTTGGGGGAGACAGGGAGGGGCAGCAGGGCTGTAGGAGGAGAAGCAGAGATGGGAGGAGTAAGAGAGGAGGAAGGAGGAGGGAAGGTAGGGGCTGATGAAAGAAGAGTCGACTTTAAATTTAATTTTTCATGTGCCATTTTTCTTCTAGGTTTTCTAGTTTATGGAGTCTGTTCATTTAATTTCAAATTATTCTCCTTAAGGGAGGCTATAAGAGACTCTTGATTTCTTTTAGAAGACTTTAAATACTAATTATACAATGATCTTCATTGCTTTGGGGATGTTCAATAGCCTCTTTGTTCCAACTGAGAGCTCAGATAAGCTGGAGATCACGTAAAATTCTCATCGTGACCAGCAAAGCTTTAAATCATCCTGCGTTAATTGTATCTGGGATTCCAAATATTTACAAGGATTTTTCCACAATTCTTAAACATGGGAGCCACTGGAATCTCTGCTGGTGGCAAATCAGAGACTGTCTCTTTAGAACCAAGCTTCTCTGTACTGTCCCCTCAGAACTAAGGCTCTCTATAACCTCACTCACCTTATGAAGGTGTCCCTTTGAGTGCTCTGAGTGTGAGCATCCTCACAAAACCTTACATACTAACTGGACTGGGAAGCCTTCCCCTCTCCCCAAAGCTGGAGCCAACAGAGAAGATTCCCTTCAGGGTCCAGATGGAAGGAACTGGGAAAACTGGGAACCTCGCCCCCATCCCCTGCCCTCTGCCCCAAACCTGGGGCTGACAAAGATGTTCTCTCTGGGTTCTGGATGGAGGGAACCAGGACAGGGACTAAGAGGGAACTGGATAGAAATTAAGGAAAGGGCTGAAGAGAAACAAAATCTCCAAGATCTTCATCCTAAAAGCAGGAGATCTTAGATCTGGGAAGACTTACCCAAATTCCTCTCAGTGAGGTCTGGAAGATAATGGACTCATGCAGACTTTGGTGCATTGGTTTCCAATCACACTGGGTCACACTGAGAGTCTCCATGGATCCCATCCTTGTAGGCCAATTATGTCAACTGAAGAAATGGTGAGGTTCATAAATTTGGAAAGGAGAGCTTTATTTCTCATAAAGAATTGCAGTCTGTAGGCTGGGAAGCACAGGTAAGATAGAAAGTGCTTGAGTCCTTGATGACACTATCAAGCAGTTGAATTAACCCCTCAATGCAGCCCTAGTTGGCATGCCCTATCTGTTATATAAGATATATATATATATATCTTATATAACAGATAGGGCATGCCAACTAGGGCTGCATTGAGGGGTTAATTCAACTGCTTGATAGTGTCATCAAGGACTCAAGCACTTTCTATCTTACCTGTGCTTCCCAGCCTACAGACTGCAATTCTTTATGAGAAATAAAGCTCTCCTTTCCAAATTTATGAACCTCACCATTTCTTCAGTTGACATAATTGGCCTACAAGGATGGGATCCATGGAGACTCTCAGTGTGACCCAGTGTGATTGGAAACCAATGCACCAAAGTCTGCATGAGTCCATTATCTTCCAGACCTCACTGAGAGGAATTTGGGTAAGTCTTCCCAGATCTAAGATCTCCTGCTTTTAGGATGAAGATCTTGGAGATTTTGTTTCTCTTCAGCCCTTTCCTTAATTTCTATCCAGTTCCCTCTTAGTCCCTGTCCTGGTTCCCTCCATCCAGAACCCAGAGAGAACATCTTTGTCAGCCCCAGGTTTGGGGCAGAGGGCAGGGGATGGGGGCGAGGTTCCCAGTTTTCCCAGTTCCTTCCATCTGGACCCTGAAGGGAATCTTCTCTGTTGGCTCCAGCTTTGGGGAGAGGGGAAGGCTTCCCAGTCCAGTTAGTATGTAAGGTTTTGTGAGGATGCTCACACTCAGAGCACTCAAAGGGACACCTTCATAAGGTGAGTGAGGTTATAGAGAGCCTTAGTTCTGAGG
>NW_012145856.1:3909867-3920080 GCF_000956105.1 Propithecus coquereli
TCAAAGTATCCTACATGACACCGAAAATTGGAAAGTGAAGATATGATTTCTTCCAAGAAGTTTTTCCTGTTAAAGTGAAGGATTAGAGAGACCCATGATGTGACCAGGGATAGGAAATTCGAGACTTATTCTTGACTTTTTTGTTTTTTCTCTCTTCTCCTTTCTTTTCTATTTCCTCTTCTTTCTTTCCTTCCTTTCTTTCTCTCTTTTTTCCTTCCTTCCTTTCTTCCTTCCTTCCTTCCTTCCTTCCTTCTTTCCTTCCTTCCTTCCTTCCTTCTTTCCTTCCTTCCTTCCTTCCTTCTTTCCTTCCTTCCTTCCTTCCATCCCTGAGTGAAAAAGGGATGGAGGCAAGTCAAAAGAGAGAATGGTGCTAAAGGGCTGACATAGGAACAGAGGAGGTGAAACACTGATAGAGAAGATAGGATAATGTTGGAGGAGAGAGAAGTGGTAGCAGAAGGTCTAATCCTTGAGAAGTTGTTTGGGGGGTGTCTAGTTCTCTCAATCTACAGTATAAATGGATAGTCAATATCAAGTAAGACAAAGGACCAAAGAAATCCGTCTATTGTAATGATGGGAAGGAGGCATGGATGGGCCTAGACTATGATAGTTTTATGCATTTGGAAGTTGAAATTTATGATAGTTCCAATCTATTTATTTCCTTACCTTACTAAGTTTGAAATAAAGTTAACAATTGTAACTGACGCATGATCAGAGAAACTGTAGAGATGAGTAGGGGGAACAGAGCTGATAGGCACATTGATTTTGGAGTTCATGATTTACTGAAGGCTGTGTTTTAATTGTATTTTGGAATGGAATTCTGCAGGTTGACTTGCAGGGCAGAAGAAATGGAGTTTGTTTTCTCCTTGGACTGTGAGTGTGGGTAACAGCAACGGGCAACATGGAATAGTAATGCTGGCAGGTCTGTCACAGCTTTTTTTGTTGTCGTTATTTGTTTATGTTTTTCCTTATTATCCTGTTTGTGGAAGAATGATATCTGCAAGGCGTCTCAGCATTTAACAAAACATAAGTGGATGCTTTTTGGAATTTAGAGTAAAAGATGTACAGAGTAAAGAGAAAGCTATACAGAATAAAAATTAAAGAAATGTTGAATAAGATGGTACATAATATGAGGTTAATTCTTAGGTAGATATCATATTTAATTTGCTTTCAGAGATCACAATCTCTATGACTCATAAAGAATGACACTTTACTGTTCACACTGGATATTTCAGAAGGTTGTATTATTTGAAGTGATGCTTTCTTTCATCCCAAAGGGAATGTATTTAATTATATATATTAGATAAAGCTAATTAATGGACTATAAAATAATGAAAGGTTTTCTTTTCTGGGTTTTGGATTTTAAAAAGTGAAATAAAACTATTTTTAACAAAGAGCTTTCGTCATGAGATTCAACAAGCAAAAGCAAAGCTTTTGAGGTGAACTGACAGGTGTTTGGTCTTTTTTTTGTTATTGTTTGTTTCTAAACAGATGTGAGGATTAAATGTGGGTGGTGTTCTATGTTGGTATGAAAATGGGTAACAAGTATATAGAGCAAAATCCAAATGTAAGTTTTTATGTGAAGTTAAGCAAATCTGTCCATTGATTTAGCAATGAGATGAGGATAAAGAAATGTCAAGAGACTCTACATGAATTGGCTCCAAACATATAAAAAGAAGGGAAAGATATAAATTATGTTGCATGACATAGGTAGACAATTCCCTACAATATTTGATAAAATAAAAAGTACAGGGATTTATTTCATTTAATAGGAAATTTACTGTGAGGATGATATTTGAAGAAGAAAAATCAAATAAGAAATCTTTTTTGTAAAAACTAACTCTGATGTAAAGAAAAACCATGTCATGCTATTTATTTTGAGTGATGAAGACAAGCATCAACAATTTGACATTTATTCTGATTTTTCCATAGGACTCAAAGGAAATGATGACAGTGAAAAAGTAGCAACTGGCCATAAAATATGTTGCTACTAGAATGACCCAGAGACAAAACATCGTAGCTTGCTGGGGAGAACCACACAGGCCTAGGGGGACCTAAGAAAATATGTGTGTTAACATAAAAGGTGAAGATAATAATTATTTTCTTCTCTGACATTCCTGACATCGTTGTTGTGGAATCCCAGACAACAAGATTGATCAGAAAAAAAGAACTCATAATGAAGATATTTTGAAGAAAAGATTTATGGCTGGGTGATTGATTTCTTTTTGTTCTTCAGTTAATAGCTACTTATTTACTCTATTTGTCTATAAATGCTTATTTGTCCATTCCAGAAAATCAAATTATCTTTCAAATGTTAACTATAGCATAAGCAAACAGAATGCAGTCCCTCTAAAAACAAAATCAAAACAATTCTGTAGGTTATCCACAAATTTAGTGAGATTACTTATTTGTTAGAATCTATGTATTGTTTTGTTTTGTTTTTTTTTTTTTTTTTTTTTTTGAGACAGAGTCTCACTCTCTTGCCTGGAGCGAGTGCCGTGGCATCAGCCTAGCTCACAGCAACCTCAAACTCCTGGGCTCAAGCAATCCTACTGTCTCAGCCTCTCGAGTAGCTGGGACCACAGGCACGTGCCGCCATGCCCGGCTAATTTTTTCTACCTATCTGAATATATTTTTAGCTGTCCAATTAATTTCTTTCCATTTTTTGGTAGAGACGGGGGTCTCGCTCTTGCTCAGGCTGGTCTCGAACTCCTGAGCTCAGAACAATCCACCTGCCTCGGCCTCCCAGAGTGCTAGGATTATAGGCGTGAGCCACCGCGCCCGGCCTATGTATTGTTTCTTAAGATGAGTGCCTGAGGTTGGAAGGGATTTATGTTTGTTAGAAGTTTGTTATGCTTGTTAAATCAATATAGTCTTAGTGATTTAGAGCTATACCTTCTAACCATTGTATAGTAGGAGATTCTGTACAGTAGGAGACTCTGAAGAGTAAAATATGTTATCATATTAAATATATAATTAATATTTTTCTGATTAAAATAAATAGAGCTTCCATCTCACATAAAGGAATAAACTAATAATGATGAATCCAACATGGAAATATGTGTCTGTATGTATCAACTACAGAATAATCAGTATTTTCTTATACATGTGAGGACTTTTGTTTTGTCTTTTCCCCCCTCAACTTTAAGCTCCTGGTTTGACTGATGGATCAAAATGACATATTATATAATTTAAGTTCCTAAGAACTAGCGTCATTTCAGAGCCAGGGTCTAGCAATCCCTGAATGGTCTGCACATTTACCTTACTACCATTATGGGGAAATGACCATATGACCCTTTGGGGAAATCTTGAAGGGACAGTGACCACATATGCTTTTGGCTGTAATGTCTCCTCAGAGGGCCTTCTCTTTAATCAAGGTACCCCAGTCAATACATAGGCCTGCATCAGAAAACTGGGGGAGAAGCCATGACTTTCCTTCATGATGATTCAAGTCAAGTTTCTAGAGCCCAGATCTAGAGTTTTCCCTGCTACATAGATGAAGTAATATTTTAGTAGGCATGTCAGTGGTCCTCAAGACCACAGTCAGACTCAATGATTCACTAAAAAGATTCCACAGGACTCAGAAAAGCTGTTACATTCATGGTTAAAATTTGTTACAGAATAAAGAATCAACAATGGGGAAAGATGTATGGAATAAAGTTCAGGAAAAAACAAGAGCAAGCTTTCAGGTGTCTCCTCTCAGTGGAGTCTTTCGGGGATGTGGTTAGTTTCCCAGCAACAATGTGAGGTATTGGCAACCAGGGGACCTCACCTGAACGTTGATGTTCTGGGTTTATACTGAAGGTCAGTCACATAAGCATGAAGTACCCATTGACCTCAGGTACTCAAACTTCGCCCTCAGCCTCAGAGCAAACATAGGCATTCACCATAAATCACGTTGTTAGGACAAACTCATCTGTTCAAACAGGTACAAGACCCCAGGCATACAAAAGCACTAGTATCAGGCAGAATATTCCAAGGGTTGGGAGATTAACTCCCAGGAGCTAGCCAAGGACCCATCCTAAAATAGGCCCTTTTGAAAAGTATAGAGTTTGAGCAACAGAGGCCTGCTGAGTTAACCCTTTCTGTCTAACAAGTAACTCAACTGTTTTATTTTTAGGGACACCATTGTGAAGAGCCCTACAGGCTGAAATATCTCCACTTTTGCTGCTTATTCCAGGAATCAAACCACCTGTCTCGGGAGCTTCATACTGGTAAGCGGTCCGTCCCTGTCACTCCAGCAACCCATTAACTCCATCAAGGTCAGATAACAAATTTCAGTGATGATAACTCCCGCCATCATTCACAGCCTACAAAGGATAATGATCAGAGATGTCTTTTAGGATGCTGGTGCTTCCTCAGTAAAGTTTCTCTCAGTGTGTCCACTGAGCTCTCTCTGGACATAGCAGGGTATGTGTGTGTGTGTGTGTGTGTGTGTGTGTGTGTCTGTGTGTGTGTAGGAGAGGTTTCTGCTTTCAACTCATACATAAAAGCTCTACTAAATAATTTCTATTTCCCTAAATTTTTGGATTTCATCTTGCACATTAGGTTAGGGAACTCCTGCAATTTGAAGCTAACTAAAATTAGGCACGTATTAATTCTAATTTTCAATCAACCAAAGCAATTGTTTGAGCAGTTTTCTGCTGTGTAAGTTCACATAACAATTCCTGAATTTCTGGTAAACCTAACCACATTGATAAATTCATAAATATCCAATGATATATCCTATCCTCTTTGGGTTGATTCTCTTAGAATGTATTTCCACACATATTCCACAGGTTTTTATTGAAATGGAGTAGCAATATCTGAAATTTTTGGAGTATAAGCTATTTTATCACAAGTCAGACTTGAGCAGGGACCTCTGGAGCGTGTTAAGATCTCACTGCAGTTATAGAACTAGAAGCAATAAAGAGCTGTTGAAGTGAGTCCTGAGAAGAATAGGAATCTCTTTGTAAACCAACTTACTTAAATTATGTTATTACATGATCATTAGATTAGAATGACCTCAGATACGAAGGTATGGGCTGCTACACTGGCAATGAATCTCAGAGACTTATGAGTTCAAAATTATCAACTTTGCGTACACATAGATGTCCCTGTTCTAAGCATTTGAATCTCACTAATTGCTAAAATATCCTCTTATTTTTACACACAAGTGTAGCGAATTCAGCTTCTATTAGAATTCTGCAACTAGCAAAATTACCTGCGGGCATTTAGATTCAGCCTTCATCTTTCTGTGGCTGTTTCTTTAACTATTTCTGTTACCAAGTTTGTATTGGCCCATGTAGTAAACCCATTATTCCCTATCCATATCTCCAATATTCAGGTTGCTGCATATTGTAGCTCATGGTGTGTCCACCTGCTGTTTGCATGAAGGCTTTCTCCAGAGGCCAGAAATCCTCTACCTACCAGCATAGCTGGCCAAAAAGGCTGGAAAATTAATGCTTCTTAGCAGTAGTCACCAACCAATGACTGACAAGAATAGGTGTATAATTATTTCAGCTTACTTGTTCCTTAGCTTCGATAATGCTAAGGTATGTGTTCTATACTGTTTCCCAGAGTTCTCCAGGAAGATTTAGCTCTCAGGGTAGGAACTGCCTTAGTAAGTCACCATTTATGCCAACTGCTTCCCTTTCTTGTCTTATGTTCTCACTACCCTGTTAGTGTTTCCTGAAATTACCTCTAGTGCCCCTTCTTGGCATAAATCAATAGGAAGAAAACAGACAAACATGAAATGTAGATTGGATAATTTTCCCCCTCTTATGCAAGGAAATTATTGCATTTAATTCATGCAAATAAAATGGCAATCATTTCTAAAGCCATGGTCCCTAACTGTTTTGCTTTCCTTTTGGTGGAATTAGACAAAAGGGGCTTGGATGACAAGGCTGGGTCATGTGTATAATTACATAGATTGTGTTTTAATTCGTTGCAGAAGTAAACAAAACTGGAAAAGAATGTATCCTCAGAACACTTTGACAATATGGGCAGCCTTTGAGAAATGTAAAAGAATTGCTAGAGAAGAAACTGTAAAAAAATTGTAAAAATATCTTAAACAGCATTTATACGTTGTTCTCAAACATATCATCTTTCCAAAACATTACCTCGCTTTCTAAGATACATAGATGTCAAACTGCACAGTAGAATTTAAATTCAGGTTCTTTAACTACATATATCTTTTTTTTTTCTGTGTAGAATTGCTCCAAGGAAAATGGTGTTTTATGTAGTTAAATACCCATGATAACTGTACCTAATCGAATGAAATATTTTCCTAAGAAGGATTCCTATTTAGCTTGCTTAATTACAGAATTAATTGTGATCGTGATTATCCACATAGCTACCCATACGTGCATAGACACACACACATGGTGCACGTATAAATTAAATAAGCAAATGCTCGTTGTTAATATGTATGGTACAGATTATTAACATAGAAATGGCTCTTTCTCAATTGTGCTTAATACTACTGGTTCCTAATATGGTTCCAAATCAGTATGTCTGTAAACACCCTGGACTTGCTGTATTAGATTATCTGGGGTGCAACAGTTAGGCAACTGAAAGTTTAGAAACATAGCCCAAATAGTCTATTTTCCCATATGACATCAATTGCAAGTTCAGGAGCTTCCCAAAATGACCCTCCATTTTGATAATTCTCTAGAAAGACTCACAGTACTTAACCTGAAAGTTGTTGGATTTATCCACAGTTAACGGTTTATTATAGGGAAAGGGTGCAGATTTAATTCAGCCCAGGGAAAAAACACATGGGCAAAGCCTAGAAGTGTTCCAGACATGGAGCTTCCAGATGTACTCTCCCCATGAAGTTATAGACAGTATTAATTATTCCTGACAATAGTGTGTGAGAATATACATAGAATGTTGTCAACCAGGGAAGTTTACCTGAACCTTGGTTTTGAGAGTCTTTATTGGGGTTCCATTTTATAGGCGTATTTGTTCACCACTGTTCTTAGTTTCCAGTCCCTCGGGAGATCAAGCTCATACTTTTTCACTCAAAGTTTTCACCCTAAACCTCATTTTTGGTGTGGCTTATAGCCCCATCCTAAATCATATTATTATTACCAGGCTACCCTAACACCCACAGACATAGAAAGGCTCCTATCATGTATGACATTCCAAGGGCTTAGAAATTATCTCCAAGAAGTCAAGGGCAAAGTCAGACCTCTTTTGCGGCAAGATTACATTCTTTACTACACAAGGGAGTTTGGGATTAGACTATAATCTTTCCTAAGTGATTAGATGTAGCTTGCTTAGCACTGGCTGGTAAACCAGTATTTTGGAACCACTGCTTTAAATTATACATCTTCCTTATCCCACCACAATCTGGTTCTTCAGTATAATTTCCTGAAGGAAATAATATTTGATTGCATAAAATTAAATTTGGAAACTGTCCCTTTCAGTCTTTTCATGAATTCTTAATTATGGACATTTAAATTAATGATGTGTTGATATTTTAAAAATATACAAAGAAAAAGTAGAAAATGAGGGAAATGTACAGTATGCATTTAAAAAGAAATATTGTTAATTAAGCCATCTGGCACATTGTCTTATACATAGTTGTTATTTAAAAATTCATACATCACATTGGTTTTCAAAATGAAAGGAATCATTCAAATTCAAAGATGATGATGTTTGGATAAATTATGTTTTTATTTTAAAAGAAAACCCATGTTAGAAGTGATGATCTTAGACAGTGTCTTGCCCAATGGCAATATGATTAAATTAGAACATGGACAAATTAGGATATAGAGTGACTTTCCTAAAATGACATTATGAATTGGGATTATACTTAACAGAAATCTGACTATAGTATCTTAACCAAAACAAGCTCTTTTTTCTCATATATGAAGAGCACCAGAAGCAGAGCCCACACTTTGAGTGAGTGCTTAAGAAGCCAGTAGGAACTCAGAGCCCTTCTAGCCTTCTTTTCCATTATCTTCATCCTGTGGCTTTCTCACTCATGCTCTTATGATGGTTTCTCCTGTTTGACATATCATATCCACATCCCAGGCAACATACAGTGGGCAAAAGAATAACGCAAAAGAAAAATACAAAAGGCTGAGCCTAACTCTTTGCATTACAATTTGACTTATATTAATTTGGACAAAACTATGGCTATTATCTTCAGACAAGAGAATATGGGGAAGGAAGTATTGTAAGTAGGCATAAAAACTAGCAGAATCTCCAAAACACTTGGGTTCTGCTAGTAAGAGGGAAGGAGAGAGTGCATATTAGATATTTTAATGTGTGCTAAAGTTTCCTAGACAAAAATTTATTAAGCATCCTTTTGTCCTAGGTTCATATTATAAAGTATTGAAACAAGCCAACATAGTCCCTAGTCCCTTCCCTATAGTAAATTAGTAAATACACAAACTCATGTGATCGCAAATTTTGATAAATGTTATAGAGGAAGAAAAGCAAATTCTATGATAAAAAAATATTTGGGTGTTGGGGAGGACATGACCAACTTGAATTGTGGGATGAGGAAAGGCTGCTTTAAAGCAATGATACTGCATCTAAGACCTGAAGGAGAAGTGTCACATTTGTAAAGGTAGGGAATAGAGGCAAAGGAGGTAGTAGAGCATGTGTGAAGATGCTGAGCTCTAAGGGACAGACATACTTAAGAAAATGGCCATAGGACACTGTGGCTGGAGTTTGATGAAGGAGATGGAGAAGCTATGAGAGAAGGGAAGCCAAAATGTCAGTTTCTATTTATCCCTATTTCCCTAAGCCCTTTAAAATACTTAAATTCTGAGATATCCAATGCCATGGAGAAAAAAAATGATAAAGCATAAATACAAGCTTTAGTTTGAAAAACCAAAGCTGTAAAATGCCTGTGGACTTAGAAAATCTTGAGAGATAAAAATATTTGTCTAACCCTAGACAGTAGAAGATATTCCCCATATGGAGAGGAAGAGAAAAGAAAAATGAGAAATAAAGAGGAAGAGAGATCAGTAGGGCTGAGCATGGCAAGGGTATACTATTGTTAACGGCAGAGGACATGCATGGCCCTTGGTTTGGCCGGGAAGTGAAGAGTGTGATTGGAGCATGGAGCTGTAGAAGAATTCAGTCAGCACTTGTGGTCTGTCCAGGCTCCGTCTGAGTAGCTGGCTGGGCCTATGGTCACCATCCATGTTCTTGTCATTCAGCCGGCTCCTCCCTTATCTTTGGTAACTCATTGATTACGCAGGTACAATGACCCTCTATGCCACTAAAATATAGTCTCTTTAGTCTCTTCTTCTTCATAGTCCAATGAGGGAGAAGAGCCATACATCAATGAAAAAAAAGAAAGAAAAATCGTAATAAATTCTATTATTATTGTGTAATTTCTTTAAAGTTCACATTCATTCATTCAACACACAATTATTTAGTGTTTGCTATGAGTTAGGCACTGAGCCAGCCATCCAGGAAGACACATCTAGGACAGGTATGCAGAATTTGTGGCATATCATTGAATTTCTTCCCTCGTATCTTATTTTCTGTCAGCTCTGCTAAAAATTGCCAGGATCTCTATTCTTAACTTTAAGCAGCTTCTCTAGTTTCGACACTCAGTCTTTTTAATCCTGCTCCTATATATTGACGGTTAACACCTCTACAAGTTACAAATGTTCTTTTTTGGTATGATCTGGGATCCCTGCCTTTCAATTCTGTTGTATCTGTGTCTGCAGGGCACATCAGGGTCTGTTGGTTTGAGGGGACATCATACACAACTGCAGCTGATGTTTATACTATTCTGTGTAGTCACAGACATCGGACTTTGGCATAATGATCTCTTTAGTTACTTGTTATTCTTGTCACCATTTTATCAGCATCTGTCAGGCAGGGACACATTCTGTCTCTGTTTTGTATGACATGACTGTCCTGGGTATCTAGCAACGATGCCACAATCCCCACAGGCAAGCACTTAACACTGATCGTGATGCTGGCACTGAGACCTGCTCATCAACCTTTCATGAATTACAAACATTTCAAGTTGGATTCGAATTTTATTTTAGTATGTTTTCAAAATGTCTTGAGATCCCTCAGCATGATAAAATCCTATTGGAGTTAGAGTTGCTTTTGTTGCAATTCTGAGCAATCAAATGCCTTGAGTCACCCTTGAGTGACTGTGATAACCATGGCATTTCTAAAGAAAATGCTGAAGCTCTTTATAATGATGGCTTAGGGACTATTTACATCACAAATTCCATATATATTTTTTTCA
>NW_012145856.1:3920541-3943072 GCF_000956105.1 Propithecus coquereli
GATAAAAACAATAAAATGTATGTGAGAATATACATAATAAAATGTTATATACATGGAAGAAGCTATTATCGTTATTTGGCAAAACAAAATTGTTAAACACTTGAATAGGCATATAATCCAACTAAAGTACACATCTAAATTTTACTTCTTAATAAACCAAAAAACTCAAGTTGAGAAAAATTATTATTTATCCACATATCCACCCATTAAATGTGATATGAGATAATACTTAAATCTGAATTTGGTGATTTTTTTTTCTTTTTTGGCATACTTTTATTCCTATTCAACAGTAATTCACCAATTTATTCCCTCTATCCTTGCAAACAGAATCCAATTTAGTTTGGGTGGCCAAGTCTGTGGCCTCAAGAGAAATATAGGGATGGGTCCAAGGTAATCATGAGAGTCTAGTTCACCTATGGTGGTGATTGGTTAGGGACTGGGTGTGTGAACCAGTGCTGTGGGGAGGGGAAGAGTGTGCATGGCAGGGCGGCAGGAGGGTGGGGGGGGGTGATTGGCAGACAGTCAGGCTGACTCCTGGGTTATTGATGGCATCAATAAGCCAACAAATCAATCCTCTGACTTTTAGTCACTGAATACCTTGCTAATTAACAAAAAATGACCTTCAAGTTTATGCCAGCGTTAGCTAGGTTTTCTGCTTTTTGTGGCTGAAAGTATCTGACATTAGTAGTGTTCTGATCTTACATTTCTGGCTCCCTTGGGCCCATGAATATTCAGTGGCCACCTGTGAGACCCTGTAGTGTTTTCTTTCTCTCTGTAACAGTGACAGGCAACTTTTGAGATGGTTATTGCTCCACTAGCATGGATATTTGAATGACTCTGATAAGCAGAACATTATCATCTAGCATGAGGAAGATGCAAGTCTGTTACTGCAAGTGACATCTATCTTGAACTTTGTTACTACAGGACAATCTACCTTGACTTGACACAACATCAGTGTTATGGATTAATATGTGACTTTCCCAAAGTATTTTGAAATTCTAACCCCTGATCTCTCAGAATGTGACCTTATTGGAAATGGGGTAATTGAAGATAAATTAGTCCTAACTCATGCAGATGAAGTCATACTGGAGTAGGATGGGTCCCTAATGCAATATGACTAGTGTTCTTATAAGAAAAGGGAAATTTTGACACAGATGCACAGGGAGTATGCCATGTGATGAGAGGCAGATTCAACTGTTGCAAATATAAACCAAGGAATACCAAGGATGGCTACGAAAACCACCAGATGCTAAAAGGAGACAAGGAAAGATTCTTCCTGACAGGTTTCAGAGAGAGCATGACCCTGCCAGTACTTGATTTTGGACTTTTATCTCCAGAAATGTTAAACAACAAATTTCTTTTGTTTTAAGCAACCTGGTTTGTAGTACATTGTTATGGCAGCCTTAAGAAACTAATATTAATACAATCAGATAAGAAAGTGCTATTTTTATCATTAGTGTTATTGTGGTTATTGTGTTATTTTGCTTTTACTCTTTGTCATCATGACATTAAAGACCTGTAGAAAAAACATAATGGCCATGCCTTCCACACTTCATAATTCTTTCAAAGGGACTTAGGAAGATCTGTCCAGTTCATTCAGTGGGGTGTTGAAATCCCCTGTTATTATGGTGTTATTGTTTATCATGTCATTTAGATCAGACAAAGTTTGCTTTATGTAACTGGGTGTTCGTGTATTGGATGCATAGATATTAAGAATTGTAAACTCTTCTTGTTGGATCTTCCCTTACACCAATATATAGTGGCCATCTTTGTCTTTTTTTACTTTTGCTAGTTTAAAGCTTATGCTATCTGAGAATAGTATAGCTACCCCTGCTTTCTTTTGACTTCCATTTGCCTGGATGATAGTTTTCCATCCCTTGACCTCTAGTCAGAAGGCATCTTTGTGGGTTAGATGTGTTTCCTGTAGGCAGCAGATACTAGGCTTGTGGATTTTTATCCACTCTGCCAGCCTGTATCTTTTCAGAGGACAGTTCAGTCCATTCACATTTATTGAGAGGATTGAGAATTGTGGTAGATTTCCATTCATATTGTTGGGTGAGATCCTGTTGTTTTGTTTTGCTCCTTGAGCCATCATGAAGTCCACGTTCTAGGCTTTAACTCTTGAATGATTTTACTTTGAAGAGTGTCTATTGTGCTGTTCAGTGTGTAATGCAGGACTGAGTACTTCCTGTAGGGCTGGTCTGGTCTTTGCAAAATCTATCAGTGATTGCTTGTCTGGGAAGGATTTTATTACTCCCTCGTAGATGAAGCTTAATCTTGCCGGATAAAGAATTCTGGGTTGGACATTATTCTGTTTTAGAAGATTAAGGATAGGGACCCAGTCCCTTCTGGCTTGTAGGGTTTCAGATGAGAAGTCAGCAGTTAGTCTGATCGGCTTTCCTTTATAGGTTATTTGTTGCTTTCGTCTCACTGCTCGAAGAATTGCTTCTTTCGTATTTACTTTGGTCAGTCTAATAACTACGTGACGTGGTGATTGCCTTTTCACGTTGAGCCTCCCGGGAGTTCTGTGTGCTTTTTGTATCTGGATGTCCAGATTTCTGGCCAGGCCTGGCATATTTTCCTCCAGTATTCCATGAAATAAGTTTTCCAGCCCTTGAGTATCTTCTTCTTCTCTCTCTGGAAGACCGATAATCCTAAGGTTCTGTTTCTTTACATAATCCCACATATCTGGAAGGCTTTGGTCTTGTCTCTTGCATCTGAGTTCTTTTTCTTCATCTGATTTGTTCAGCGCGAAGACATTGTCTTCAAGCTCTGAGATTCTTAGGAGGGAGGAGGGGATCGGTATTTGTATACACAAGGGGTGCAATGCGCACCACCCAAAGGATGGACATGTTTGAAACATGGACTTGGCAGGGGGGACCAAGGGCAACAAACATAACCTAAACATCTGTACCCCCATAATATGCTGAAATAAAAGAAAAAAAAAGGACTTAGGAAATGTACACAATCACGTAGATAACCCTTAAAGAAAGCCAATTGTTATACTGAGAACAGTGACTGATTGGGTGTTCACATAATAGTTTCACATAATCTGGATGACCTAAGTCATCCATATATATACATATATGTATACACACATACACACACATATATATATACACACACACACACACATATCCAATTAGGTCATACATATCCTCTGTGTATCCTCTGTGTATATGTATATGTATGAATGTATGTATATACACACACACACAGACACACACACACATATAGTTATATAAAACTACATATACATATATTCATAATTGAGTGGTTGCTTTTAGAGTCATTTATGTGAAGAAGAGTTCAAAGTAGTACTTTAAGTCAGAAATCTTCTCTTAGCCTGGGCTTTCCAAATGTATAGAATGTAAAGGGCCCAGCTTTACTCAACAACACACCCCGTAGAATGTATAACCATAGGCAACAGCTCCATTCTAGATACAGTTTTGCTTAGGACAGACTTCTTGCCCCACTGAACTATTGCTACTAATGCCCTACGTCTAATCGTGCTCCTCTCTGACTAATTCCCCTTTACTCTCTGCTCCATGCTTAGTTCTTATGTTCCCTATTTCTTTAGAGTAAAAGTAATTCACTCATTCTGCTACCCTGAAATTCTCTCAAAATCATGACCCATCTCTCAGTCTCTCTACCAGGGAGAGGGAATTCTAGAATCAAGAAAACAACGCATATGTTTCTACATTGCATGAGGAATAAAGATATTTTTCCTTCTAATTCTAAGAGCTACATTCAAAAGGAAGACTCAGTAATACTATGTGACACATTGTATTTTCTGTCAGCAAAAATATAACAAGAAATAGTAATGAACAAGTAGCAAATGAGACTTTTCAGAAATCTGTGACTTATATCAAAGATTTGGATATTATATTCTATAGTTATATTATATTCTATTATTTTAGATTATTTTGACACAATGCCAAGCCCTAATTAATCAGTTCTCTTTATATACCAGTGAGATGAGATTCTGAACTTTAAATCCAGAAATCAAAATCATTTTTAATTGTCCCTTTTATTTTCTACAAATAAATATGACATAATAATCAGATGTTCCCACACAAAGTTCTATGATTTCTGCATGTATGGTTTCTTTTTTTTCATTGCCTATATTTAGAAAGTGGAGCCTCCTTCCTGTATCTCAACACAGAGTGATCCATCAGAGCCACAATCTATAGACATGGCCTTTCTCTGCTTACCCAAGACTAAGGTAACTTGGCCCTTATTTTATATCCAAATGAATCATAATAGAGTGATGTCCAGTTATATATTTCTTAATTTCAGACTCTGAGAAAAGTAGCCTTCCTCTATTTAAGGCTAAAATAATTACAAAAGAGAGAGTATGCATAATTTATCTGGACAGAAGTTGAGATGTTAGAGCTTGGCAGAATATGACATGCTTATACTTCCTTTATTAGTTTTAATTCAGATAAATTACTTTGATGACATTTTATAAAACCCTTATTTTCTAGATGAAAGAAAGGATGTTAGTTGGCAAGTGACTGATATGCGCTCTGACCTGAATAGAAAATTTCTTAAGGGTTTCCTGGCACAAGAGTGGCTTAAGAGACTGAAGATATTTAGCCCAGAGAAGAAATGATTTAGCTATTGCTTAATGTTTTACAGGTTATGTATAAGAAAGCTTTGAATATTTTTTCTAAACAGCACCACAAAACAGGACAAAGAAAGGAGTGGGATAGTTACAAAAACAGTATGATTTCTGCTTAATTCAATAGCTTCCTTTTGAAATATTTTATCTTCTTATTATGTAGCATGATCCCATCAAGGATGAAAGATCATTTTTCAGATAATATGAAGATATTATTCTTGCATTGGATGAGATTTTTGTCTAGAAGTCTATAAATGGGTCACGAATTTTAAAATTCTATCATTCTCTTAAAAAGACTTGGCTAGATTATTTAAGTTGGTAAAGTAGTTACTATAAATGAAAGAAACTCTGAAAATAGAAGGGACTTGAAGACAGCAGGTGTGGTCCCATGGAAAGACGACCTTACCCACCTAGCTTCGGGCAAGTTTCCATAGGTTTCAAAGCACAGGTTTTAACATCAATAAAACAAATAACACCCACCTTTCAATGTTTGATAAGTGACAAGACCAGCCATTAATTATAAATTAATTAAATGGTAATAGAATAAAATAAATTACGTTCTCAAACAACCAAATGCCATGTTAAGACCAGACCATGAAAAAGAACAGGACAATAGCTTCAAGACCCTGCTATTAGGTGAGAGAACTATTAGCAAGCACAGTGACCCACAACTCCCCTGCTCCTTTTAGGTATAGGAGCTCTATGGAAGGGGAGAGAAACTCCTCTTTTTTGTTTGTTTGTTAATTTTAACTATTGTTCTTTTCTGTTCTCTTATGACAATCAATTACTTAAGACCAGTATCAAAGTGAAGCAGAGGAGAAAAAATCAATAAGCAGTATGTTTAACAACTCCTCTTTCCAAATGGTCCATAGATGCATACAGATGACCTTACCCACGAACCCTCCAACTTTCTCAAGTTGACATTCTCATCTTAACTTGCACTATAGCCAGAGGTGAATGGATCAAAGAAGTGATATTATTCTGGTCAATACCCATGGAATATCTACATGGAACACAATTTCTGCCCCTTTACCTTTTTTTTCCTTCAGTTTTTTGCTTTAAAAACTCATTTCTATCTGTATAATTCTTTGAAATAAATTTTATCTCTGACAACCCTTGAAGTTTTTGCTTTAACTTTGTATGAAACAGTTTCAGCCCTGGATAGTCAACATGACTTACTCTTAAATTATAATCCTAAATGTAACCTCTGACCTTGATTAATGTGTCTCAGGAATCTGGCTCCATGAGGAGCAAGGAATCTGTCTGATTTATACTGAAATCTTTTTATAGGCAGAAGATCTGGGATAGAATTTATTGTTCCTCAAAATGGAGGATTAAGAATATCCGGTGGTTAGAAGAATTGGTAATAGCCTTATGGTGTTACGAATAGAGTTTTGAATATACAGTATTTGAGATTGGAAGGAAAATAAAGAGATAATCAGGTCTTGAATATCTCAATTCTTGATCTGATTTCTACAGCTGAAGCAGATTCTCAATGCAGAAGCAAAGGAAAGACATTCTAGGAAAATATCACTCTATATTGTTCTAATAGAAAGATCAAACAAAAATTATTCCAATTATTTTGGGAATATTTTTGACAACAGATACATTTTTTAGAATCCTTGGAATAGATCAAGGGATAAATACTTCGAAGTTGGAAAGACCCCTATTTCTAACTTCCAGAGAGTCTATAATGTTTGTCTGAATATGGTAGTTTCAGCCTCAAAAATCTATGTTTCCAAAACAAGCTCCTCCTCCCCAATTCCAGTACTAAATATGAAAATTGAAATAGCTACAAATATATTGATATAGCATTATTCTTTATATATAATGCTACCTATCAGCACAGCAAACACATCTCCAGAAGGGATCCTTATCCCTGCTAAAAACTAATTACCTTAGACACAAAATGCAATATACTTTTTCAATGCATAAACTTTTACATGAGAAGTGTGGTTGTCATTACAACTTGAGGTCCCATGCTAGCCCAATTTAACTCTAGAATTGGATATATATTCTTTAAAATTAGATAGTTTCCAGAATTTCTTACTGAACAAGAATTTTGCATGTGATTTTGCCCATACCTAAATGCAACTATGACAACTACTTAAGGAATAAACTTGCTTTACAAAACCCAGTGGTTTGCACATGACTTCCCCTATTTTATTAATACTAATGCAAACCTTTCTTATGCTTAATATAGAAAAATATGGCAGATATAATTCCATAATATTACAAACATGCAGGTATATGCACATAGAAAAAGTCCAAGTGAAGTCACCATGCGTATTAGTATACTTTTTTTTTTCAATCCCAAACACCTGTCTGCAAACCATAATCCTGTGTAATATCCAAACCTGTGTGGACTTCTTTTGATTAAATACTGAATTTTGTCTTGTTAATTCTCCTACAGGCCCACACTTTATTTACGTGTCCCTTAAGAATTTACTACTACTCTACTGAAAGGGACAAGGAAAGATGAGGCTAAGGAAAAGTAGAAATAAGGAAAGATACTTCTCCTCATCATGTAAAGTAGAAGCTATGCCATTCACTCCATGGATACTTTTCTCTGGGACCCATCTAAATATCTGCCTGCCTCTCTTAGACTTCAGGCTCACTGCAGAAAGAAGAAGGCCCTAGGCAGTTCTTTAACCAACATCCATTGGGAAAAGTAAGCCTTCAATGTTGGAGAATCTATTAATAATAGGTATGTCAATGTACCATGGTAATGAAACAACTTTTACCTCTTTGTAAAGGTCAGATCTTCACCAGTGAGTACAATGTCAGTATTTCTTCCTGTAAGGGTTGGGAAGAAAAAAAACAAAGCAAACATTTATGCTTCCCCTAAAGGCCAAGAGAAATCACGTTGGACCAACTGCACTATAAAATTCTCCAATTTTCTACACAATTTGAAATCCATGAACAAAGACTGGGGAAATTTGGAAAGCCAAATCTCTTTCAGACCATTAATTAAGAAAGTATGTTAAATAAAAATCAAATTATCAGAAACAAAAATAGTTTTGTTTCCTTTGGGTAAACTTTTAAAATGGCATAGCAATTCTCTCTACATAAACAAAACATACCCTATTTGCATTCTGTCCTGACTAAGTCATATAACCAAGCTCACATATGTCACACAATAAAGGAATTGCCCTTGGTCATCATTATTTTTGAATCTCAGGATAGTGCACAGTTGTACATTTTCAGCACAGCATGTATTTTTTTTAAATTCAATATTGTTAATGGTATTAAATTAAAAGCCAGGAGCAATTGTCAAGCCATTCTGTGGTCCTCTTCCTTAGAATTCCCCTCAGTACTGAGGTGTTAGAAGGTGATAACACCAAGAATCTCTCCACCTGTAAGTGGTATTTCAGAGGCACTAAAATCAGATATAGTATCCATGTTTCAAAGTCACCTTGTCCATTTGTTGCTTAGCCAGTTCCCTTGGGCAGGTTTATGAAAATGGATATGTTTGAAATGCAACCAGCCTTGATCATGGGTGAAATCTGAAACTTGAAGTCAGATCATCAATATTTGGTTCTACTGCTGTTACTTAAAATCTATATAAGATTGACCGAGTCTTTGAGTCTATTTTTCACTTTGTCAAATGAAGATAATTGTACCTCCTTACAAAGATTATTCTGTGAACCAAATTCATTAATATTATGACATGGAATATTAACTGTAAATCATTATGCAAATGTTATTTATTATTTAGAAAAGCTTAAAACCTTCATCTCCCACACCCTTAAGGACTCTCTACTTATTATCCTTTTATAGCACATGTAATTACACATTATTTACTCCCTTGAGTTAAAATATCAAAAGTTCTATTTTAAAATATAATCCTATTGTTTGTGAGTGATAACTCAATAGCTATTTCAGTAGATCAAAGATTAAGACTTTTAACCTAGCAACATTTATTGACCATGCTAGTTTATGATAAAATTTGTAAAAAATATACTATAAAAATATCTTACATAGAAAAAAAAAAGAAAAATCAACACAAACCAAACGGAGCTAAGATTGCAAACTAGAAACTGGTGTCAAGAGAAACAAATAAAAAATTTCTTTCTTGGTTACATGCAGTATTTTAAAAATGTTTAAGCCAACAACTAAAAATTAAGAGAATTCTTAAAGAAATATGATGTCTAGGTTCTTTTTAATGATTAGACTAGAAAATGTGGAAATACTTGACATGATTTCCAGAGAGCAGCCATCCACAGAAGCTCAGAAACAAGAGCCACTAGATGTACACTTTCTCATTTGCTACTACCTCCACTGCTACCTCCTGTTTTTCCATGAATGTAAGATATTTTCTGGCTTCTGGATCAGAGTCTCTGTATGACAATTTGAAATTCATTACAAAGGGATTCTAATCAACCCATATTGGCCACCTATTGACTGCTATTCTACTGTCTTACATCCAAGACCATGGACGCAAGTAATCTATTAGTGGTCATGCAATCTGTCTGAAAATAGCATGTTTAAGGAACGTGCTAAAATTTTTCTCTACATTGACCACTTATTAAAATATACTATGAAAAGGCTGGAGAAAAGCATGGCTTGGTGAACTCTCAATATTTGAATCAGGTACATGTTCACAAAAATTGTTCACATGTCAGAGCAACAACAGGCTAGGAGAGGGAAGAAGTTCATGGGAATCACACAAGTTATGCAAGTAAACTACCTGTGGAGGGGTCTTACCTTGGGGATTTGTGGTCAGTCACAGATCCAAAAATAGAGTGTGGCCATTAGCTAATTCATTTCAATGTCTTCCACCAAAGAAGGAGATGGAAGTAAGTTTAGAATCCAGATTTGTAAGGGAGATGGAGCAAGTTCAAAGCACCAGTGCAAAAACTGGACTTCAGGGCTGACTCCATGTAGAATTAGGGGATAAGAAAAACCCTAAATAATAAAACATAAGAAGAACAGACCTAGTAGTATTTAGCAGGAATCAGTTAGCCAAAAGAATAATTAAAAGCTTAAAATTTCTTTCCCCTTGCATGGAACAATCATTCTTAATACTTGGAATGACAGGCGTGAAGTGAGGAAAGCTAGATTTCTGGTTCAGAGAGAGAGAAGATGTAACTGCACACACTTGGAAGCTTATTTGGAAAAGGTGAGTAGACCCAGCACAGGAGCCAGGGCCAACACACTCCTGTATTAATATGATTAAAATTATCTCCACACAGCATACATGTAAATTATCTTTAGGGATTTTAAATTGTTTAATCCAAATTCAAAATATGTTCATAAGGAAAACAACATGGTAAATGGACTATATGAAATATTCACCTTCCTTTATTTGTGGTTTATGTGGAGCAGAGTTTCTCAATTTCAGTACTATTGACATTTTTGACCAGTTAATTCTTTTTTGGGTTGGGTGGGGCCTGTCCTGTGCATTGTAGGATGTTTAGCAGCATCCTTGGCCTCTGTTCACTTAATTCTAGTAGCATCCCCTCTCTACCCACCCTCCCCCAGCCCACAGATGTGATAATTAAAATAGTCTCCAGCCAGACATTACTGAATGTCCTTTGGGGGAAAATTACCTCCAGTTGAAAACTACTGATGAAGAACATAATGTTAAAGAAAATCCAGGATTTGGCCAGAAAGCTAAGGAAATATACCATGTCCTAAATTTCAGCCAATTCAAAGAGTTTTTTTTCCATTATCATGTACTATGTGTGAAGATATTTTTCTTTTTCAATGAAATGACAGTTCAAAGTCCCCGATATCACTGAATAATATATAGTAACAATATGATAGAAAGTTTTCAGTCATTAAAATGATTTTATAGGAGAATATTTGATGTCATGAGGAAATATTTACAGGATACCAACAAGTGGGGAGAAATTATGATGCACAATAGGATTGATAGCCTGTTCTGACACTCCCACTATGGGGAGGAAGAGTGTCTACTATCCATGTTCAGAAAGAGAAATATTTTGTCAGCAGATTGGTTGATTGCTTTTCACCCAGACATATTACTAGGAGGACCTGTTTTTTAATCCCTGGTTTCTTCTTTAGAGCTATGCTAATAAGTGGAATAAGAGAGCCAATGTGGATATACACCTTTTGGACAGTAAAAGGAACAAAAGTTTGGAGTGCACAAGAAATCCTTAGGCATGAGGACTTGAATATTCTTATTTATATAATAAAAAATACCTTTTCATCTTTTATTATTTCTCTGACTACATATTGGTAGTAGTATTGGCTGATCCCCAGTACCTTCTTCAAGGTTCTGTGTAATTTTGCATGAAAATTACTACTGTGCATGTTCCTGCTTATGTCATCAGTTGACTAAATATGGAAAGTGTCACAGTGTCCTAGGGAAATGTCCACACAGGTGTTCTTGGAGATAATATGTTAATACTATTTCATTTATGAAAAGTTTGGGAGTTCATGTTGGGCTTCTAAATACAGCTATGTTTTAGTTGTGCTATATTTTATTTGCACCAATGGTTGTTAAGGGAACCTGGGGTCTTCCTCTGCTTTTGTCCTTGCTTCTTGGCAATAATATATATTTCTGTAGATTATAAATACTCCTGTATTTCTATCTCTGAAGTACTATTCAAACTTGAACATCAAAATGGGCTGTCACTTTTGCTTCTTGTTATTTTCATTCCAATAATGGGTGGTCTGTGATACTAAATGAACGTGTGTGTGTGTATGTGCATAAATGTCTGTTCCAGACTTTTAATTACAGCTTTCTGCATAGCATCAAGTTGATTTAATTTTGATTTTCATCACAACCCATCTTTTCACATTACTTAAAAAATATATTATTTAATGAACAGGAAAACAGTCATTTAAAAACAATAAATATAATTTTAAAAGTTTTGGAACTAAATAGAATTGGTGGTTGCAAAATGTCGTGACAGTACCAAATGCCACTAAATTGTTCACTTTACGATAGTTGATTCTATTTTATGTGAATTTCATCTTAATAAAAAATATAATAATAAATACTATGTTGAATATATTCTTAATATCTCTAAAGAGTACGTGTGTATATGTGTGTGTTTTTAATATATAATAAAGACAATCACATATCAGTTCTCAAGAGGGCTGCTACATAAAAGTATATGGCAGTAAATACTGAATCCAGTGTTCTTCCACAGGTGCTTCACAGGTGAAGCAAAGGGAATCAGGAAGTGTCAGACACAATAGAGTCACTATTGTTTATTTATGTAGATAAGGATTTCTGCTGCTAACAGATTTTGTGAATCACTAAATCAAACCCTTATTTAGCAAAAAGACCATTAAGGTAAAAAAAAATGTTTTTTTTCCAAGGTCACTTATCTTTTACCAAAGCCAGTAGTAGACTTCTCTCTCAATTTCCAAGTAAAAATCCTATTCAAAAAACGTTCTCACACTGTCCAAATGTGTGTTGAAACAAAGAATGGATCAAAGGTATTTGTTTGTGGGAGAATGTAAAGAACTCACCAGTGAAGAGTTTCACTTGTTAAATCTCACAGAAGTTCCCATCTAACCAAGGTGCAGATCTGCACATAGATGTTTCCTTACCAAGGAAGAATTCCAAATCTGCCCTTGGATTTACAACTGCAATCAATTCAGCATTTTTGTCACAGAAAATTAGAGCAGCATCAATGATCAATGTAGAGGACGAGCACACAAAATGTTTTATTAATATCTACTTCAAGAGTATGAGGCATATAATGTCACTCAAAACATGGCCAAAGGACTACAGGGCAAGGATTTTCAAAAGGCATAGTAAAGCAGGTGGGGAGTTGTGACTCCAAGGTCAATAAGCTGCCTTAGGAATTGATTATAGTTCTCATCCTTCTTAACTATTTACAGAAAAATTTTCAATAAAATATCCTTGGGTACTTTTAAAATTATTTTTTCTTAATTTTTGAATTTTTTTCATTTATCGTTTTATATATATATACACATACATATATACACACATACATACAATGTCATAAAATTTGCCATTTTAGCCATTAATAAGAATATCATACAGTGGCATTAATTATATTCACAATGTTGTGCATACAGTGGCATTAATTATGTTCACAATGTTGTGCAACCTTTATCACTATATATTTCTAAAATTTTTTCATCAACCCGAATGAAAACGCTTTAACCATTAAAGTTCCTCCACTTTCCCATTCCCCTTGGACCCTGGTAACTTCTAATCTTTTTTTTATCTCTATAATTTTGTCTATTTTAGACATTCCATGTAAGTGGAACCATATAATATTCATCCTTTTGCATCTGAGTTCTTTTTTTTAGTGACTATATTTTTTACAGCAGTTTTAGGTTCACAGCAACATTGAGAGGAAGATACAGACATAGTTATATCTCCCCTGTCGCCACACATGCATAGCCTTCTCCATTATCAACATTCCACACACTAGAGTGGTAAATTTTTTTAAAATTGATGAACTTACATTGACATATCATAATTGCCCAAAGTACATTTTTTACATTAGGGTTCACTCTTGGTATTGTACATTCCGTAGGTTTGGATAAATGTTTAATGACACGTATCCACCATTATAACATCAGAATAATTATACTGCCATAAAAATCCTCTGTGCTCTGCCTATTTATCCCTCTCTACCCCCTAACCCCTGGCAACAACTGACTTTTTTATTGTCTCCATAATTTTGCCTTTTCTTGATTGTCATATGGTTGGAATCATAGTATGTAGTGTTTTCAGATTGACTTCTTTCACTTGGTGACATGCATTTATGTTTCTTCCGTATCTTTTTATGACTTGATAGCTCATTTCTTTTTAGCATTGAATAATATTTCATTGTCTGGTTGTACCATAGTTTATTTATCTATTCAACTACTAAAGAGCATCTTGTCTGCTTCCAGGTTTTGGCAATTATAAACAAAGCTGGTATAAACATCTCTGCACATGTTTTTGTATAGATATGTTTTCAACTCCTTTGGATAAATATCCAGTAAGCAAGAAAGAAGGAAGGGGAAAGATACAGAAAAACAAGGAAGGAAAAGAAGAAGGGAAAGAAGAAAAGGAGAGAAGAAACGGAAACAAAGTGAAAGAAAGAAAGAAAAGAAGGATATGGAAGAAGTAAGGGAAGGAAATGAAGATTGAAAGAGAGCAAAGGAAGGAAGGAAGTGTCAGGTAGATAGTTAGGACCTCCAGCCCCTCCTGGGGACAAAGGCTGAACAACTGCCACACCTGGGGAAGGAGGGAACGCCCTACCAATCTGTCAATCAGAATTTAGCTCCACAACCGCAAAAGAATGTAGACATACAATGGGTCTGGAAGGTGACTTAGAACAACTTAAGGCAAATTATCATGTCATTAGCTTAAATCTACATTGTCATTCACCCCCCAAATGGGCTTTCAGAGAGGCTCATGAGAGATCTGTATGTACAGTAAGACTCAGGTCATATAACTTCCAACTGTCCATCAAAGTGGTTCAATGGTGACCATAGCCAAACCCTTTTGTTACTACAGGGGGTCCATTTGTCATATGTGGCAAACATATCTTGCTCTTCCTCTGTGAATCTATATCTTGCTCTTGCTCTGTAAACCTATCTTGTCCTTTCTCAATAAACTTCTTTTCATGCTTGCGTTGCTTTTGGTGTGTCTGGTCATTCTTTAGCCAAGAGCACACCAAGAACTGACATTTCAGACTGCTGACCCTACAGAAGGAAGAAAAGAAGAAGGGAAGGAGATGAGTAAAACCTGCTGTCACTCCTACAATGGCTTATAGTAATTAAAGCAAAATAAAATTATATATGTGTGTGTGTGTGTGTGTGTGTGTGTGTGTGAATAGTGCACGTATATGTAGGATAAAGTGGTTGCAATGTGATTCTTATAGCTAATTGTGATAGTTAATTTTGTATGTTAATTTCACTGTACCACAGGGTGCCCAGATCTAACCTTATTTCTGGTTGTGTCTGTGAGGGTGTTTTTGGATGAGATTAGCATTAGAACTGGTAGACTCGGTAATGCGGATTTTCGTCCCCAATGTGGGTAGACATTATTCAATCTTTTGAGGACCTGAATGGAACCACAAGGCTTAGGAAAGAGGAACTCATCCCTTTTCCTTCCTGTCTGCCCACTGAGCTGGGACATCAGTCTTCTAGTGCCCTTGGACTGGAATTAGACAACTGACTTTTCTGTGTCTTCATCTTGTAGACGGCAGATTGTGGGACATTTTAACTTCCATAATTGTGTGAACTGGTTCTTTATAATAAATATGTCTCTATCTGTTTGTCTCTTTCTCTTTCTCTATAGCTATATCTATATGACCCAGTCTCCTATTGGTTCTGTTTCTATGGAGAACCTGGACTAATAGACTAATCAACAGAATATAACATTATTAATATATCCTTTTATTATGATTATTATTAATCCCCATTTATTATGATATGACTCAAGACTACATAGTAAAATGAAAAATAATAATCTCTTCTTGCATTTAGGGTTTAGTCCTGTACTTACATTTCTAATGTGGGTTCTCTCTGAGGATGATCTGAATGTGACTTAAAGTGCAATGAATTGTGTGGCAGCCCTTGTGATACTATTAGGCTATCAAGTGTAGTCTATGGGGAAAAATTGATTATGGACATTCTTCTTTATACTCCAGACATGAGTTAGCCTTGTCTTTTCTGTCAAGCACTATGCATAATTGACACACTTTTGACTTTGATATAGGCACATATAAAATGCTTTGTTTGATTTGGCAGTTACTTGACATTTACTTTTATAGAACATAGAATGGATGCATCTTTATGTTATTATACTCAAGAATCAAATATTTACAGATTATTTTATAGTTTGAAAGGTGAAACCACAGACATTGCAGAGTTATCAGCTCTCCAGGGTTATCTTAAATTTCCTATTTTAGTAGAGAACCTCCCTTCCCACTTGACCTACTTTTTTCAAGTTTTCATAAAATTATGTTTTGTGATAAATCTATGGATTTCCTAAAAGGGTTAAAATAAGAGTCATATATCTGGGAAGAAAAATACTATTATAATTTTTTAGTTACCAGAGTTTCTGAAAGTTAAATCAGTATCAGTCATGTGCCTGGTTAAATGCCAGTATCAAGCATAGGTCACCAGTCTCTCTTTCTTTCTCTCTGTGTGTGTGTGTGTGTGTGTGTGTGTGTGTGTGTGTAAATGTTCAAAAAGAATCAAACATGCACATTGGACCATGGGCTTCCTCCAGGGAGCCATCTCTGAGCACACTAGTTACTATCAGGTTATAAGGGGGGATTAGTTGGCACCAGTGAGTCATTGTTCTCTTACTCGTGCACTAGTAGTCTCAGGTGGTGAGTTTTCCTATTTTTCTAATTAGTCTTTCAAATATCACATGCAGACCTCATTTTTGATCTCCAAATTTAGATTTCAGTCAATACTCCCTCATTTTCATCATCATGATCAGCAGCAGCAGCATCAGAACCAACATCTTTATCATCATATCTACCATTTAGTGGGTGTCTACTTTATTCCAACTGCTCTTGAAGGCCCATTTTATACCAGGCTTTACTAATAATAGAGCCATTATGATTATCAGAAATTATTCCAATTCAAAATACCCAAATAATACCCAAATAGTAGCTCATCTTTTTTTATAAATCAAGCTAGGCTATGCTGTGGCATCTGTGCACCCTCAGATCTCAATGATCTAACAACAATGTCACTCATAGAATATTTCCGTCAATAGTTACAGAGGTGTTTTCTTTCTGACATATGCAGCCTCCAAGGGCATTGTAGAAGGGAAAGATTAGGATAGAGGAATGATAGCAAGTCTAAATGCTTTGGTTTTAAAATGACTCACACATGACTTTTGCACAAATCCATTTGCCAAAATTGGTAGCTTGGCCCGAACATCACCATGCATGGAATATTTGGAGAATGCTAGTGGACCCTGGCATACTCTCACTCTGCTCACCTGGTTCTTCTGAATGTTGGTATACCCATTTTTCAATAAGGAAATATCTATTCATCACAGACTCCCTAGCTCCCTCATCCCTATCCACTCTCAGGGCTTACTGGCCTGGTGCTTATGTTTTCTTTGAACAATAGATTTATTTTACAAGGGACTAGGTGAATTTTCCCTTGTCAGAGAAATCTTTGAAATGCTGTCTCCAAGTGACTTTCACTGGACTCCTTCATAAATAAATCTATAATTTATTAGCTAGCTAAAAGATCTATAGAAATATGTAAATAAGAAATAAACACTGTAATACATGTATAATAGAAGCCACTGATAAGAAACACCCTAAATACAATTAGTAATCTTTATGAGGGTGATTAAGGTTAAGGTAAGAGTTCATTACATCTGTATAGTGATTTATTAATTATAAAACACCGTTGTGTACTAACCTTATTAAGTATTTGTCAGACCATTTCAGATAAACAGAGCATGCATTAGCATCATTATATACAGATACAATAATTAGGGATCAAAAACATTAACAGAATTTTCTCAAAGCAACACAAATCAAAGTTAGAGAATTGAGACTCAACTCAGGCCTTCAGACACTATTCCATTGTTCATTTCACTTCAACTAGTCATACTGAATTGGGCAGTAGGAGAAAGTTTTTCATCAGGAACTACATTACTTGACCACTTGAATTGCATAGAAAAGGCAACAGCCTACTCTGATCTAGCATAATAATAACTAAACAGATCAAGCTCTAGAAATGTATGTTCTTTGGTTCTTAGTTATAATCTAGAAGCTAAAAGAGAGGCAAGCAAAGAATAGGGCATAGAAATCTCAGGAACCAAATAATATTCAGAAATCATATGTCACTTTACATGAGAACTCAGAAGACTATGGGAGTGGGGAGAATATAGAGTGGCTATTGTAGTGAGAGACCAACTCAAAATTTTCCCCTAGCTATGCAATTTGTGGGATGACAAATGAATATAAAATAAAATAAAATTTGTACTTAGTAAGGAAAGACTTTATTGAAAAGACTTTTTTGCAAGTGGGTTTGAAATGCCTTGCAATAGGGAAAGTGCTCTGATCATAAGATAAGCACACAATGCAAGCATTAGATTGAAAGGGCCTGTTTTTTAACAGAGAGGCGTAAACAACACTACAAAGAGCCAGGTGTGTGGAAATGGGATGAAATGTAACCTGATCAAACAGTTGGCCAAAAAAAGTTTTATTCTGAGGCCAGTCTGTTCTCAGGAGGGGCTGTCTGATGGCTCAGGATGAGAGTGGGTCAAAGTTCAGGGACCTTGAAGTAGGAGAGAGACTTAACCCTAGTGTAGTTAGCAAGCATTTGTTTCTATTTATGGACCAGTGGGGACAAGCAGTTCCTTCAATTAATTATTTGTGAAACAAAGAATGGAAATTCGAAGGGTTTATGTCTGGCCTTGTGATGGGTAAACAAGGAAAGCATCCATGACTTTGACCTCAGTCCTATGCGGAGAGGTCTTCCTTTACTTTAAGCCCTTTCCAGAGCACAATAGGGTGTGGCATTTTCTTAAGGACTGTTTTCTAGGCTCATAGAGCTCCTATAAAGTTCAACACTGTCAGATACATTATATTGACCTACCTCTACAATTACATCTCAGAGAACAGCATTTTTCAAACAAGTACAGGTAGTCTTCAGGAAAATATTATCAAATTGTAAATAATAAGATCAGCATTTGTTGTTAATGTTGGCTACATGTAATTTGTTGACCATGGCGATTTTATAACAAGTACATATGGTATTTAATACTGCCAGCGATGTGTTAATTAACTAGAATATCTAAATTAGTGTAACTATTTCACCTGCTAAAGATCATCGCTATGGTTTTCTAGATTGTAAAGTACCTGCTAAAAATCTGCAACCAGGCACATTATTCACAGGACAAATATTGGTAGGGGAAATTGGGAATTTTCAAAGAATCCTCTGAGAATATAGACTAAAGGAAATGGTAAATTGCTGTAAAAACAGCAACATTATAATATTGATGAAACAGTGTATAGGAAAATTGGAAATGTATTCAGTAGTACTCCACTTCAAGATTTACCTTCTATATTCAAATTCAGTTATTAAAAATGAAATCTGTTCACCTTAGGGTCTGAATGTACTCTCAAAAATACCAGAAAATTAACTTGAACAATTACAAATCACAATTGGATATGCAGAAACTCATCTTCTAATATTCTTGGTATGTCTGTGTGCATATGCGTGCATATATACATACATATATATTACTATCCCCTAATGTGTATGTGTGTGTATAGTAGGTATATATAGGTACAGCATGTGTACACACAAGCCACATATATACATAATCTATATATATATGTCCTTGGATTCTCTTTTAAACTCATTATGATATCTGCCTGGTACCCCATTAATGAGAAGAATACAATCTTTAAAATACATTCATTTTTACCTGCATGATGACCATTATTTTACCTTTTCAGAAAAATGCTTTTTTTTTCCTTTAACAAAGCTGAATTATAAATTATAAAACAGGGATTTGAAAATTGGTTTGTCTGGTTCCAAAGCCCACTGTTTGTGTGTGTGTGTGTATGTGTGTGTGTGTGTGTATGTGTGTGTATGTGTATACTCTATGTTTCCTTTTGTCCCAAGAACCCTGAGGAGCTGGAAGAATAGAAAGGAAACTATGCAGAAAGGAAACTTAGTCTGCACGAACATTTCCTATTAGAGACAGAGGCAGAAGAGCTGTTTAAGTGGCATATTCAGCCCTAGATCTCTAGTATTTGAACTCCTTTTTTGTTAGTGTTTTTCTTTTTCTTTTTCTTTTTGCTAAATAATTAAATGGAGATGATGTTTTACTGTAGAGGGAAAAAATGGGCAAAACTTTGAAGTGGCACTAGAAAGTAAAGAAAGAAATAGCAAGAAGACTTTCAGAGACAGAGCAATAGAAGAGAATGAGGCATGATGAACACTGGCCAGAAGACTTAAGGGCCAGGATGAAGAGATTTGATTAGCTAGCTCAGGGAAGAAAGAAATCAAAAATCAAGGTAAGCCTTTTGAAATCAAGAATTGAGGAAAGCCCCAGTTCAATCTGGGATGGGAATTACTTTTTCTAAGCCTCATACATACTATTTTTAGCAATATAAGTTTAGAAGAAATTCTTCTACTCTAGCCTCCAATGAACTCATAAATATCTACCCTCTAATATAAAAAATAGTTTAGAATTAAAGTGTAAAATAAAATTCTAAAAATAGGACTTTCTTTTGTATAATTTTGAACCTTTATTAAACTTTTATTGATAAACTCATTCAAAAGGTAAAGTAGGAGCCACACGGTGATTGAGTTGAATATTGATCAAATGAAAAAGGAAATGAAAATCAAGGATAATTATGCCAAATTAAATTATAGTGACTTATTCTGTTACCGAAAAAAACAAAGACTAGACAAAGTGGCCCTCAAAAATCTTTATTTGTTGATTTTGTTTCATTTGACCATTGCAAGAGCTAATTTGACACAGGCTACAATATCATCCTATCAAATGCAACTATCATAATGTCAAATTGAACTAAATATTCTAGATAAATCGTTGATAAGTGATTGACAAAGATGTTTGATCATTGAATTCAGAAATTATCCACAAAATAAATTGTGTCTTCGTGGGAGAAAGAGGAGCTTAGAAATGGAATAGGGCTATTTTGGATAATGGTCTGCAACCATATACCTGAAAGCTTTTCAGGATAATCATCAAATGAATCCACTGATTCATTGCTTGCATATATTCCTTCCTAATGTAGTTCAAAACACCTATGTCCACAGAGTTTCATAACTTGCAAGAATTGTGGGATTGCTTTTGATAAGGTCAAGATATTAAAAACATTTACTAAATTGGTTTATATCCAGTTTCTTTCAAAATGCAAAAATCAATGACTAAGAAATGAAGTAGTAAAGATGCTTTTCTTTCCACCAATTTTCACTTAAGAATACATTACAAAGTGAATTTCATAATTCTGTGTATCTTACACTCACACGGAGGAAATTATAACATGTTTCAAATAAACATGAATTATCTATAAATATGTTTTAATATCTTTGGATTGTTCTATGAAAATTCCTTTTGGTGAGGATTTAAAGATACCTTTGATTCCTAGAAAAAAAAATCCCTTTGGCAAACATTAAGACACACTTCCTAGAAGTTTCTGGAGTACTTAATTTTCATTCAGAATTGCTTCAACCTAAGCATGAATTTATAGGTTTATTCATTTGGTTATTCACATGTTGAACAGATGTTTATGTTTATTGAGAATCTTATGTGCCAAGATCTATGCTCTGAACCCTGGATGTAGCATGAAAGGAGACAGAGGAACCCCAGTAGGTCCTTACTCTTTGATAATGGTTAATATAATGGAAACTACATGTATTAAATGTACAATTAATTATTTTATTTATGTTTCATAAAGCTATAAAAGAGATAACAGGTATAATAAAAATCTAAGGGGTAACCTTATCTGGTATTTTAACTAGATGGTATGTATACCACACTATTTTGAAATCATTTAAAAATATTAATGCTAAATCCAAAAGGCAGTTTTTTTTTTAATTTTAAATTTATTTGAACCCTGCTCTGAGTTTATGATGGACATCTTCTTTAGCAAATGAAAATATGAATATGAATTGAGACAGGTATAAAAATTGCTTGGGTGACACATCTTTCCCATATTGTCATTTTAAGGAAAATATAGAAAGAGTTATTTACAAAGATTTTATTTAAGAAAGACAATACTCAGGCAGCACGCAGGCTGGCGTAGCCGTGGTGGTCAGCGGGCGAGCGTCCGGCGACCAGGAGGTGCTGCTGCTGCCTCTTAGGCTCAGCCCATTGGGTGAGCAGCCCACGCCCCCCTCCTCGTACAGGCCCAGGGGGTCCCTGGGGTTGGCGCCAGTGCCCACGCTGCCCACGGGCGACGATGACGCACCCAGGCTGCCAAACAGAGACACTCTGACTGGCGGCTTTTCTCGTCCACCATCTGGTCCTGCTTGCTGACAGAGGCCTAGGAGAGGCCACGGAGAAGGGGAGGGTGGAGGAGAGAGAGACCTGCTCCAGAGAGTGGGTCTCGAACAGCCCCAAATCCCAAGCCCAGACTTTCAGCTGAGTCAAGCCATTTCAGCCCCTCCCGACAGCTTTGCACAGAAACAAAGAGCAGAAGTTTGACCCCTGCTAACAGCAGTTGTTGAACTTGAGGGCAGGCTTACCAAACCCAACCCCACCCAGACTCACTACCCATCCTGCCCCCACTGAGGTGGAGAACAAGGACACACCTGGAAGTCCCAGGGCCCCACCCATCACCCGAGGCACAAGAGGGCCTCTCTAGAGGAACAAGAGCTAGCTACAGGACCCAAAAACAGCACGCTTATCCCTGCAAGTGCCACTTACTGACAGGGAGATCATCCTGTACACCCTTTTACTGCATCTACTGATTCCTCATAAAGGGTGTGGTCGAATCTCACCCACAAACACCACCTACTGGTTCAGAGACTAAACAGGGCGTGTCATTATCCGAAAGAAAATCTAAAGGCAGGAAAGAACAACTGACCCAGATGGGAAGGAACCAGCAAAAGAACTCTATAAGTATAAAGACTCAAATGGAAAGCACACCCCCAAAGAGGAGCAACAGGTCCCCAGCAATGGGCATTAACCAAACTCAGAACACTAAAATGATGGAAGAAGAATTTCAAACATGGATTGTAAGAAAACTGAATGATATGCAAGAAAAACTGGATAACCAACACAAAGAAACAACAAAAAAAATCCAGGAATTGGAAGAAAAATTCACTAAAGGAATTGAAATATTAAAGAAAAATCAAACCGATCTCCTGGAAATGAAGGACTTATTCAGGGAACTACAAAACACCATGGAAAGCCTCAAGAACAGGGTAGATCACAAAGAAGAAAGGATCTCAGAGATTGAAGACAACTCCTTCCAATTAAATAAGTCAGTC
>NW_012145856.1:3945802-3947020 GCF_000956105.1 Propithecus coquereli
TAAAATCAATACACACAAATCAGAGGCTTTCACATACGCCAATAGCAGTCATACCGAGAACCAAATCAAAGACTCAATTCCCTTCACAATAGCAACTAAGAAAATAAAGTATCTAGGAATACATTTAACTAAGGAGGTAAAAGACCTCTACAGGGAGAACTATGAAACATTGAGGAAGGAAATAGCAGAGGACGTAAACAGGTGGAAAACCATACCATGCTCATGGGTCGACAAAATCAATATCGTTAAGATGTCCATACTACCCAAAGTGATCTACAGATTCAATGCAATCCCTATTAAAATACCAACATCATTCTTCGCAGACGTAGAAAAATTAATTCTTTGCTTTGTATGGAACCAGAGAAGACCCCGCATAGCAAAAACAATTCTAGGCAATAAAAATGAAATGGGATGTATCAACTTACCAGACTTCAAACTTTAGTATAAGGCTGTAGTAATCAAAATAGCTTGGTACTGGCATAAAAATAGAGCCATTGACCAGTGGAACAGAACTGAGAACCCAGATATAAAACCTAATCTTTGACAAAGCAGACAAAAACATATACTGGGGAAAAGAATCCTTATTCAATAAATGGTGCTGGGAAAACTGGATAGCCACATGTAGAAGACTGAATCAGGATCCACACCTTTGACCTTTCATGAAAATCAACTCACGCTGGGTAACAGATTTAAACCTAAGGAGTGAAACTATTAGAATTCTAGAAAAGATGTTGGAAATACTCTTCTAGACATTGGCCTAGGCAAAGAATTTATGAAGAAGACCCTAAAGGCAATCACAGCAACAACCAAAATAAATGGGACCTGATCAAATTAAAAAGCTTCTGCTCAGCCAAAGAAACTGTCACAAGAGCAAATATACAACCTACAGAATGGGAGAAAATTTTTGCATGCTACAATTCTGATAAAGGGCTGATAACCACAATCTACTTAGAACTCTGGAAAATCAACAAGAAAAAATCAAATGACCCTATCAAAAAGTGAGCAAAGGATATGAACAGAAACTTTTCAAAAGAAGACAGAATAAGGCAGGGCGCGGTGGCTCACACCTGTAATCCTAGCTCTCTGGGAGGCCGTGGTGGGCGGATTGTTTGAGCTCAGGAGTTCGAAACCAGCCTGAGCAAGAACGAGACCCCGTCTCTACTAAAAATTAGAAAGAAATTAATTGGACAACTAAAAATATATAGAAAAAATTAGCCG
>NW_012145856.1:3948620-3962021 GCF_000956105.1 Propithecus coquereli
GAGAAAAATGGAAAATAAAAGAATATACAGAGACAAAGATATAGTTTTATAAGTTTATAAAGATTATAGGCAAAGTGGGATCTCAGGGGGCCTAGACCTTCTCCATGGGTCTCAAAAAACCCCGCATGAGGTCTTACATGGTAACTTATAGGGAATAGTGAGTAATTCCCAGGGGTAATAGATTTACATAACAGCAGGTAGTTTATCTCAGGTTAATAGATTTTCAAAAGGCTTCTACAGGTTCTTTAACTAATTCTATCTACGTGAGCAAATGGCAATAAAATCTTTCAAAGGTTAACTTCTAAGTTCTAAGGTAAGTTTAGCACTTAACAGAGGGGTTAAACAGAGATATGTTGGCTCCATATTTATTGGGTTATTGTCAATGGAGACAGGTAGTCTAGAGTGTTTAAACAAGAGCTTTGCTTTTAGCCATTCGGAAAGCTGTCTGTTCCTGGTGGCACTCCATTGTCAGCTCTCATCCTGTAGTTTTTAACAGATTCACTTTGCTTTACAAAGCAAATCCAAACCTTTAGGTCTGAGAAACGCGGTGCCTTGTGGGATACAGCCTCTACTGTCTTTCAGAGACGCCCTTCTGAGTATAACAGCATTTGAAATGCAAACCAACACGTTCACGTATTCCTTCAGGACAAAGCTCTGCAAAACTCCTGAGACAAATCCTGTCTGCAAACACGTTTAATATTAATTCATGGAGCAACAACTAATCTGGGAAGTTTTGGAAAAAAGTGTAATGTGAGAATTCATTTTGAAGATATATTTACTAAAATTTTAAGATTCTCACATAAGACAGATTAGTAGAACAGAAAGAAGTTTATTAGTGAAGTCACTTGCAACAAATATAAATAAATAAGCAAATGAAATGAAATATCCCATCTTATATCATATAGTAAAATATTTCTGAGGCGTGTTAATGATGCAAATTTAAATTATAAAATTGTATGATGGCTAGATAAAAATTGTAGTCAAGTTTTTTTTTTTTTTTTTAAATACTGTGTTGAAAAGTAACTTCATTGACATGATTATGTTCTTGTTAAAACTGCAAGGGGGTTTCCGTCTAGGTCCAGTTGCTCATGGCACAAAAATCCAATTATTGAGATAATGAGAATTGCCACAGAAGAAAGGAATTTTTAATATGACACACATCTTGGTGGTGTTGCCAAAACTTCAGTACTTTTCCCCAAGGCCAAATCAGTGAGAACAAAAACTAAGGATAAGTATATTGAGGAAAAGAAAAGAGAAGTTTATTAATTTGCCAGCAAATGAGGAGGGCAGTGGATTAGTGTGACAAAGATGGCCTTCCTGCCTTTAATCAGAAAAACAGGGCTTCTAAAAGGGGGTGTTTTGGCAATTGGGCTCAGGTCTATGTGACTGGTGTCACATGTCATGGCTTTGGGTTATCATTGTTTAACTATAATTGGTGGTTTCTGGTAGACCTTATTTCCTGTGAATACAATCTTGTGACCATAGTACAATTCTGTTGAGCCATCTCTTGTTGTTTAAGATGCTAGAAATCAGCAAAGAACATTTTTCTGCCCCTTTGATTACTGGCAACAGGGAAAGAATGCAGGTTTTAATTCCCAAAAAGGGTGAGGGTTTTAGAGAGACAAGAAATAAAACATTTCATTGCCCTTTTTATGACCTTTACCTCTGTTATCTTGGGAGAATGGGAGAATCCACCTCAAATCCATCTCTCCAACTAAGAGAGATCATGGGCTTTTAAAGGAGGTGCCACGTGCCTTGGGTAGGTCATGGTGTAACTAACAAGGGGCTACATGCATTAGGGGCAGGCTATGGGGGATTGTGAATCTTGGCTTAGGAAGTCCACCCAGGGACTTTCAGAACCTCAGCCATTTGTCTTCAGAAAATCAACCATTTCTGGGAAACAAGTCGAAAGGTCAGGTCATTAGTTATGGGAGAGGATTATATAGGGGTCATTAAAATTTGTTCAATGGAAAGCCAATTATAATGTCAGAACAGTCAAAACAGAAAACAAATAGATTTGATATAGAACCTGTAAAATATCTGTATGACAAAACTACTAAATTTTTAAAAACTGAAGTGAAAAACATGTTACATGTACGAGAGATGAAAGATAAATATTTTTTACATATGGCCTTTTAGTTTTCACAAACAAATAAGACACTATAAAGAGACAAAGAGCAAGAGAAAGAAACAAATGGCATAATTTGGCGGTTCACATAAAGAAGACTTACCAACTGCAAATGGATAATGGGAAATGACTTTCAGCATTATAACTAACAAAATGAATACAAATGAAAATGAAAATTTTGTCTTTCTACAAATATTTACTAACTGTATTCTGCCAGGTTCTGTTTTTAAGTTTGTTTATGGAAATACAAGTTCCATTATTATAGGCTCCAGGAAGAAGATAAGAGAATAGAGTAACTCTGTGTGTGTGTGTGTGTGTGTGTGTAGGAAGATGAGAGGTGAGGAGTGTTTACTACATATGTGGTAATCAGTAAGTTCATTTCCAAGCAGATGATATTTGAAATGAAACTTGAAAGATAAAGAGCCATGCATATAAAGGGCTAGAAGAAGGATGATACTGGCTTATGGTGAAATAACTAAGTAAAGTAAAAGTGAGGAAAAAAAAGTGGAAGGAGGTGGGGTTGAATTGATAGATTTTTAGATTAAGGGACTGGTGGGATTTAGGGCTCAGGAAAAGACTTTGGATTTCATTTCAAGTGTCGAGGGAAATCCTTAATGTGTTGGGACTTGGGCAAGGCTGCTGCATAGAGTCCTTATTGTTAAGATGGGATGGCTCAAAACTTGAGCTATAAACATGTACATAGATGAAATATCATCACAGCCGGAAACCACATATTGTATACCCAAGGAGAAACAGGCAGCTTCAAACTCTAATGTAGGAGTAGTAATAAAAAGACTTGATGAGGAATTAGGTATGTTTAGTTAGAGAAAAGACATGAATCAAGTCTGACACTTTTTCTTTTTCCTAAGCAATTAGGGAGAAGTTCATACCATTTCATACCATTTATTGAGATGGTTCTGACTAGTTATCCTCCTTCAGCTGCACTGCAGCCTGGGTGCCTGGTTCCAAAGGACATCAACTTTTTCTGAAAGTCTCACAAAGCACTAGGGTTGGAGTTTGGTGAGAGTCATTCAAGAGTTAGGATTCATCTCCATGGGTCCCAGTATTCCTCATGTGTTCTAATTGTCCTTGCACTTGCCCACATTCAGCTTCCGTTCCCTGTTGTGACTTTAGATTCCACACCAGACACTAGAAAATGGCCCCACATGGTCTTCTCCATGAGCTCCACTAATCTCTGTAATAAACTCCTTCTCCTTTAACACTAGCACTTGTGCTGCTTCTCTGATAAAACCCTGGCGGGTTCACATATTTCTATTGATACAAAAGAATTGAGAAAACATGGTTAGAGATGAGGTAGGTTGGTGAATATACTTTTTTTAAAAAGATGAATTTTATACCTGTTTGCTCCCATTTTCTCACAGAATTGTGGGACGAGAACAAGATCCTGGTCTTGACAGAGGATGGGAAGATGAGGCTTACCAGAGTGGGGACCATACTTGCTAGGAAAACCTATCAGGATATCAGATTACTGCTAAGTGACCATATGGGGTTTATGGTAATTAATTTAAAATGATGGGTTGGAGTGTATGATTTCCCACTCATAATTTTCAGTTACTGAAGAGCACCAACCAAATATGAGAGCTGAGTTTTGAAATTGGCTAAGAAGTATTGAAGAGATTTGTAATAATCAATATGAATGTGGATCTCAAATATTGGTACATATTGCTTTTGAATTGTATTTTCAATTAACATAAATTTTTGAAGGATATTACAAACTTATCTGTACTAATAACTGGTTTTATAATTTGTACTGTCTTATCAAAGACTGTAATTAATCAGGAAAATAGTAGGTGATATATTTTTATAATTATAATTTTCAAAACCACTTGCACAGAAAGGAGAATCTATTGAACTATCTAAACACAAAACATCATGATAATAGAGTTTATGGGATTTTAGATAACCAACTGAGTGTTTGAATTTTCATATATACATTTGACAGCACAATGAAATGGCAAATGAAAAATAAAATCCATGTAGGTACTCTGTACAGATATATTAATGATTCTTCTCCATAGTGTTTATGGTTGTGTAGCAAATATGAACTCTTCATGCTAATAGGCAGGATTATAATTTGAAAATATAGGCATCATCTTCTACTTTTATAGTTATGCTTTGATCTTCATTTATTTTCACATTAAATTCTATGTAATTTCAAAGACTTATAAAAATGTGTCTTAAAAAAATTTAAGTACCTGTATTGGTCAAGTTGAGCATATTTATGCATTTTAAAAGTTAAATTGTTTCTTATCTTAAAAATTCTTAATTTCCATTGTTTTTCTTGACAAAAATAGTTTTTTTTTTTTGTTTTCTGCACAGATTATCCTTTGTCTATGACCAATGGCAGTATTAGAAAAAACATTAGAGCCACCAGGATCAATTTTATGAAAAAACAAATACTTCAAAAAAACTCAATGGAAAAAAAATACCCTGTTACCAATGACTATTTAGGGTGGTACAAATATTATTATGGGCTTTTACTATTGATAATTTTTGCTTTAAATTTAAAAAAAAATCACAATTTTAGGATGCTGAAAAATTTTGGTTCTTAATTTTAAGGCATTAAATTAACATACTTGCATCTATTTCTAAGAAGAAAACATTAGCTACATATTCTGTAATCTCTCCAAAGTGTTATAATTAATTCAGTTTAGTTAAAAAAAGTCAAAAAAAGACTATCACAACAAGCATCCTTATACTTGCAATCTAGAATTTAAAGAATTTTAAATATTTAATTTAGATAAATTTATTTTTATTATCATTTGCCTTTTTTTGTAATAAGCCAATTTTTACTGTATATGACTATAGGTTCATTGTGTTTATATTAGGAAAGGTGGCAAACAAATTGAAATTTACATGAAATAAGAGATTATCAGACAAAGGAAAAATATACATCTTTATTTTCAAAAAGAATAACTTGGACCAATGTGGAGAAATGAAGGAGTCTGTCATGTTTGTGGAATGGTGAGAAGTCAAGTGAATTAAGAGACTAAACCTTGGCTGTTAAGAGTGAGTGGCTTAGAGGCTTTGGGTTTTGCCAGAATGTTGTGAGATTTAGGTTCCAGGAAGAGATTCAAAGCTAGGATTTTACCCTTAAGTAAGTGGTAAACAAACAGAGAGGATTAAATTGAATGCTAGTCAAATTAGAAAAATTGAGTTGATGAAACAATAATGTACAGAAAAGATTGTCATTGAATGCAAATGGATAGTTGCAGGTTAAAGAAAATGTTGTTTTGATACGCCAATGTTACCTGAGATTTCACCAGAAGGTAAAAAGTATTTTCTAACTTTTTAAATTGCTCTTCCTTTTTTTGATGTTGTAGGGAATTATTGTATAAGTTTCTAATTTTTTAAAGTAATTCTTTTTAAAGCTTCCATTTTTCCAGTTCTCAAAAATATAATGACTTTATTGTTCTTTTACAAGGAGATATTCTGCTTACTCGCAGTTATGTGTCTCTGAGCAAATGCCATGGACTTTTCAGCGATAGTTTGAATCTGGAAAATCTTAAATGTTTGATGGATCTTTCTAAATTGATTTTGATTTTTTTTTTCATTGTTATATTTTATTTTTCATTGTTATATTTTACCAACCAAAAAAGCTTGGAAGTTACAGTTTTCCAAATGTAGTAAAAAAATAGCATTGGATTTTAGCTTCCAGCCAGTTTATACTCTTATTTAAATCTGAAATTCTAATGATTATTTTCATCTGACAAACATTCCTAATTCCCTGTAACTTATCTTCACAATCTAGATTCAGCTAGGTTTTTTTTTTGTTGGTTTGTGTGTTTGCTTTTTTGCCTCAGGGTTTTTTCTTTTTCTTGAATATCAAGATCATATCAATTAGTAATTTATATCCTTTTAAAGGAGGTTCAAATATAGATAAAGGCAATAAATGCTCAATGAAAATTAAAATATTAAACTTCAACACAAAGTATAAGCTACAAATATTCCTGTTGTCTTGGAATCCTGTTACCTTGGACACAAATTGTCATAGTGTTATTGAAGCCACAAGGTGGTTTCAGCCTAGGTCTGGTTGCTCACTGTGCGAAGATTCAATTATTGAGACAATGAGTATTGCCAAGGAAGAAAGGAATTTTTTAAAATACTGAAGACATCTTGGGAGAATGTGAGAAGCTGTCTCAAATCCATCTCCCCAGTTAACAGGATCACGGGCTTTTTAAAGGAGGTCCCCTGTGCCTTGGAGTAGGTCATGGAGTAACTAACAAGGGGGCTGCGTGCTCTGGGGGCAGGTTGTGAGGGATGGTGAGTCTTGGCATCAGGAAGTCTGCCTAGGGGACTTCAGAATCTCAACTCCTTTGTCTTACAGAAAATCCACCATTTCTGGAAAACAACTCAAAAGGTCAAGTACCTAGCTAATAAACAGGATTATAAAAAACATGTAGGGTCCTTGAAATTTGTTCATGGAACCAGTTGCAATACTGCAATAGAAATCAAATCTTACATTAACCACCTAGAGGCAGCATTAGATTCCACAGATTTAAGAGAATGGTCCTTAACGAGACTATTCCCACTAAAGTGCCAGCCACTGTATCTCCATTGACCACATTTCTGACCAACTGGCTATAAAGCTGGGGGTTTCCATGACCTCCCTCAAGTATGATAATTCTCTAGAAGGACTCACAGAAATCTCTTCTCACAACACACTTGTTCCCATTATATACCGTACACCATTTAAGAACTCTTAAATTCATATTCAGTCCAATGTATATGCCTTGACCCTGGGCCAAATTCATCACATTATGCTACTTTTGGACCTAGTTATGAGGTCTTCTAGTATGTATTCTGTTGTAATTTAAGTTTAATTATATATACTCCTTAATAAACTCTTACCTTCTTGAAAACAAGGTGTACATCATTTTTCACTCTTCAACACCTGGGGACAAGGATTGTGTCTTTCACACACATACACACATTATACATGGGTATATATATGTGTGTGTGTGTGTGTATATCCTGCTTTGTGACAGACATTTGGGAGGGTGTTGTGTGTATATATAGGTGGTCTTGAAGTAGAGAAGTTTTCTAATCAATTATGGAGTCAAATTATGTCTTCTCTGCCTTGCTTTCTATTAATGTTTTCCTAATTTCTATTTCTTTTGCTATAAGCCACTCTCATGAAATATGAAAGATAAGAAGCTGTTCTTCTACTCCAATGTCTTGAAACACATGCAGTGGTTACTGACTAGACGCTTAGTATCCACACCAAGAATAGCAATAACTAATACATTCCAAACCCTAAAAGAGGCTACATTGATTTTTGAGACACTGTGGGAAAATAAAATATTCTGAGGATGATTACAACCTAGAAACACTCTTGTATTAATCCTGAACTGACTCCTTTTTTTCCCCCTTTGGATCCATTCTTTTCCCACTTTAAAACAATAAAGAACCAGAGAAAATTCATTAAGGACTTTGAGTCTCAGTTTCCTAATTTAATAAAATGGCTTTATTGCTATTGATGATATTAATAATATGTCAAGATGGAAAGAGATAAGATATTTGGCTTAGGTTCCTGTTGAACCTTTGCACTGTAGTTTGTTTCATAAAATTGCAAGTCAGTTACTCAAGTAGTTGACTTTGTTTCCTTTCACATTATTAAATATCTTAAAACAAATTTGGGCACCCAAGAAATATGATGCAAATTAGTGCAACCTCTGTGGAAAGCAATATGGAGATACCTTAAAAAGATACAAGTAGAACTACCATTGGATCCAGCAATACCATTACTGGGCATCTACCCAAAAGAACAAAAGTCACTCTATGAAAAAGACACCTGCACTCGAATGTTCACAGCAGCACAATTCACAATTGCAAAGATGTGGAAACAACCCAAGTGCCCATCAATACATGAGTGGATTAATAAACTGTGGTATATGTATACTATGGAGTACTATTCAGCTTTAAGAAACAATGGTGATATAGCACCTTTTATGTACTCCTGGAAAGCACTGGAACACATTCTACTAAGCGACGTATCCCAAGAATGGAAAGACAAGCACCACATGTACTCACCATCAAATTGGTATTAGCTGATCAACATTTAAGTGCACATATAAGAATAACATGTATTAGATGTTGGGCGGGGGGAGGAGGAGGGAGAGGAGGGGACGGGCATATGCACAAACAATGAGTGCGATGCGCACCTCCGGCGGAATGGACACACTTGAAGCTCGGACTTGGCGGGGAGGAAGGGCAAGGGCATAATACTAACCTAATCATCTGTACCCCCATAATATTGCTGAAATAAAAAAAATAAAAGAAAAAAAAGAAATATGATCATTTAAATAATTTTCTATGACTAATTAAATGAAAACCTATTAAGAAAATTTGTATGCTAGTAAAAGTTAAGTTTGCTGAGAAAATGTGGAAGCATGCTGACAGAGCAAGAGAGTGGGAGAGGGTGCAAGCAAGAGAGTGTGAGAGTGCGGAAACATCATCCTCAGTTTGAAAAATGCTTGACTCACAGGAGAGGTTAAAGAAACTTTAATCTGAGACCGAATGATGGCAACTCTAATGTGCTATCAGTCACCCATACTATGATGGCCTGTGATACTTAACACATTCTGAGAGTTTAGGTGATCATATTTAAAGTGAGTGTTGTGATAAGGTCAGTGAGGCAGGGGTCATAATTTTTCAAAAATGATCAACTTTCATTTTCTAGGTGCACTGAAGTTTAGTAGAGATTTTATGTGGGAAATTATCTTCAGCAGAGAGAGTGCTTGCCATAAGATTTACTGTTGAAAATTATAAGGAATCACTTCTTTATCTATTGTGGCTCTTAATAGACACCTGGTTCTGTTGTAGCATATCATTAATGGGTCTGTAAGGAATAGAACAGAGGATTGTCTTTCCTTGAAGTAATTAAAGTACCAATGTCACCCCAAGAGAGCCCTTTGTAATTAGGTGAGTGATCTTATCAAGCTTGATAATGTATCTCTCAGAATATTTTTTCTTAATTAACCCATCATGGAATTTCAAGTCTTGTTAAGATTCTGCCAGTAAAGGAAATTCAACTATATTAATAATTTTTAAAGACAGGTGATTATATACATTTTATTAAAGTTTACTGAGTGAAATCTGTTAAATGAAAGTGGAAATGTGAGGAGAAGTATGCATCAGATAAAGTCAGTTATTCTAAACTCTTCTATCATGCATTATAAACAACATAATTACTAAATAGAAGAAAATTGTCATCACATATATTTTAAAGAATAGACTGGGCACGTTTTCGTTAAAAAATTCTGAAATTACTAGCACTATAATATTCATCAAATATCCCAGATTCACACTAAATCATTACAATTAGTGTATCTAATCAAGTGCCATCTACCTGTTACTTCTCAAATTTAGTCACATGAAGATTAATATCAATCACATATTGATTTTCTAATTTACATATAAAATATTAGTTATACAATATTTAATATATTTTGTTATTAAAAATACTTTTAAGTTTCCAAAAAAATTGAGCTGAGCAAAAATACAGAATTTCCATATACCTGCTCTTTCTCCGTCACAGTTTATTCTATTATTAACGATTTGCATTAGTGTAGTACATTTGTACTACAAGTGACAAACTGATACTGATGCATTATCATTAACTACAGTCTACAGATGACATTTGAGTTCACTCTGTGTTGTATAGTTCTTGTTTTGACAAAAGCCTATAGTCATTTGTCTACTATTACAGTATCATGCAGAACAGTTGTCCTAAAAATTCCTTGTGCTTCACCTATTTGTCACCACCTCCCAAAACTGTGGCTACCACAGAACTTTTTACTACCTCTAGAGTTTTGCCTTTTCTTACAGTTTTTGTCACAGAGTTGTAATCATAGAGTATGTAGCCATTCAGACTGGTTTCTTTCACTTAGCAACACACATTTCAGTTTCCTCCATGTTTTTTTGTGGTTTGACAGCTGATTTGTTTTTATTGTGGAATACGACTTCATTGTATGGATATATCATAGTTTGTTTATCCATTCACCTATTGGCGGACATCTAGGTTGCCTCAGTTTGGGGAGCAGAGCACAATTGCTGAATTATAAGCGAAAACTGTGTTTAGCTTTCTAATGGACTGGCAAACTATCTTCTAAAGTAGTTTCACCATTTTTGATTCTCATCAGTAATAAATAAAAGTACCTTTTGCCCCACATCCTCTCTGGTATTTGGTGTTTTCAGAGTTTTGGATTCGAGCCATTGTAATAGGTGTGTAGTGACAACTCAGTGCTTTAATTTGAAATTCATTACCACGATGTTGAACATATTTTATATGTTTATTTGTCATTTGTAAATCTTTTTTGATAAATATCTTATGCCCATTTAAAACTGGGTTCTTTATATTCTTATTATTGAATTTTAAGAGTTCTTTGTATTACACAAATGTTTTCTCCCAGTCTAGCGATTGTTTTTTCATTTTCTTAGGGCAGAAGTTTTCTAATTTTAAGGACTAATCATCTTACTTGAGGTTTTAATCTTCCTGAGTGTACTTACCATGAATCACTTGTCTTTAGGATTGATGTCCAATAAATATTTTTTAGTAATGAACAAAAAATGATGGTATCCCTTTAACACAACTTTCCCAGCTTTCTACATTAAAATAAGTTTATTTTCTCTCCCATATGTTCATTTACTGCTATTGCTCTAGCTTTTTGTCCATATTGAAGTTGTGGATATCCTTCTGCCATTAGCCTAAATGAAAATGAAGTAGTCTTGAGATTTAACTTGGGGCATGTGTGTGTGTTTATCCCAATGATATAAAAAATATCTAAGCATACTCAGATTATTAGGATGACCACAAATTTATATCTGGCAATGCCATATTCTTTCAGAATCAGCATTTTTTTTTGCATTCACATTTACTCTGTTGCCTAAAGTATGACTTTAATTGTTTTAGGGTAATGAGAAAACAAAAGAAGCAAACTTAATAAGTAAATGATGATTTTGTGCCAAATGAAAGCCAACTGATTCACAGCATGCTTTACAAAAAAGTTTCCACAATCTCTTGCACAGAGAAGTGTGGTGGGAAATTAAGTCCTCAAAGGGCCCAGGGAAGTAGATAAATGCTGACTCAAAATAATCTGTTCTACCACAGTCAATAGCACATTTCTATTGCAAATGGCAATTTACTTTAGAAAAACCCTCAACCAACACTTTAAATAAATGTTGTTAATTTAAATTTTATTGGTTTTGTAGTTTTTGTCTTATTTAATGTATTCATTTATTTTAGTTTTATGGTTGTATAAGAGTTTTAACACTAGGGGTTTATACTTTGCTTTATGTTTGTACATATTTAAGTAATGTTATAATCAACATAATTTAACTCAACACTGGGAGACTGAGACTTCTTTTCCCTTTGAATATGGCTTTATATATTAATTAAAATTGGAGAAACAGTGTCCTAGACCCACGTATTTTTTTCCAAAGTTAAATGTTTCAACAGCAACAAGAGCAGGGTCTCAAACTCTGAAGAACAGATATGTTTCCTACTGGAGATTGCAGGACAAGAGTGCAGCTGGTAGTTTCTGTCTACTATGTTTTATTTCATTTCATTACTCTCACTTTTTAATTTATATTTCATCTCTCAGCTAATATTCCAAATAAAAATATAACCTCAGCCACATTGCCTTAAATTTTTACAAACTTGTTTGCCATATTATTATTAATATTTCATATAAGATGCACTACTTTTTTCACTTGAACTATGAGATGTGAAAATTCTGCTGCTTTTTAAAAATTGAAAAATACTTTTAAAAATTCCCTGCATTCTGAAGAAGAAAAACTGTGTCTGAACCTGTCTTATAGTACTTATTAATTCCTACCACCTTCTGTAGCAAGGGCCCAGCCTGAGAAACAGTTTTGTTCGCTCTGTTAACCAGGTCTACCTTGGCCTTTATCAACTTCAGAGGTAGTAGTATGACAAATTAAGGAGCCCGATCAGAGTTATCTCATCTTACGGGACCAAGGAACTTGGAAAGCAAGTTTATTTCAATGCCAAATTAATTCTGAATACACTACCAACTTAGTATGCGGATAGTCTATTAGCTTAACAAATACAAATAAAACATAATTTTAAAATTAAAAATAAATTTAAAATTTAAAATTAAGAAAATAACTTAAAAATATTTTCCTATGACTTCTGGGGAGCATTAGGTGTCAGGGATGATATATGGTGAGGAGAACATTGGCTCCAATGGCAGCAGAGGCTGGCATGACACAGGCACAAACTGGCACCGGGAGTGCTGCTGATGCCGGTGTTGGTGCTGACGATAGCAGGAAACATCAGTGGTGGGTACAGTGGTTACAGTGACATGATAGTCCACGGTGGCGGTAATGCTGGCAGTGCTGGCAAAACCACTGGCTGGTATTCAAAAGCCATGCTCCTGCCAGCAGCATTGGCAGGGGTGGTGTGGATGACAGCGTCAACACCAGCCTCTTCAGTACCCTTGGCTGTGGGCATTAATGTCTGCTTCTGGGCGTATGCATTCACAGCATTTAAAAATTTGAAAATTTTAGTATAAAATAACTGGGAGAGACAAAGCGAATGAATATTTATAGCTTTTTTCTCTCTCACTGAACTCTGATCTCTTGCCCTTTTGAAATCTCAGTATAAATCTCTGTTTTTCTTTTTCTTTAGGAAGTCATCTCAGTTTCAGATGGTGTAAAAGCATTGACCCACACTACTGAAAGTCAGTATGTAATTCGTAACATGATGCAATTATTAGCTATGTTTCAAGCAACACTTAAACAGTACATGTTTCTCTCAGTTTATAGTCACCAAAAAGGCAAAATCAGAAAAGTGTATAATAACAAATGTTGGCATGAAAAATGCTTGAATTTTAGTGCACACTGGTACAGAAAGTCTGAAAAACAATTTGGCTATACTTAGTGAAATTAAAGATGCAAAGACGTATGTTCAGAGATCCCATATATATTCCTACATAGATCATTAAGAAGATGTCCATGTGACATTGGTTGTGGAGGTGGGGAAGAAAAGGCAGCTTATGCTGCTATCATGAGGGACAATGAATAGGAGATGAAGTCATGTGTTCCATAGAATTCTCTACAGCATGTAGAATCCAGACCATGAAACAAATCGTATTGTGTAAACGAAGTGAAGAAGTAAAGAATGATTGGTCAAATATATTAGAATGTGTGCCAGTCAAGAGGAATTCCTATCAGACTGAGGGGGAAATTAAAATAAAATAAAATAAACCCAGAGATAAATCTTGCAC
>NW_012145856.1:3963296-3969070 GCF_000956105.1 Propithecus coquereli
CAGCCTCCCGAGTAGCTGGGACTACAGGCATGCGCCAGCATGCCTGGCTAATTTTTTCTATATATTTTTAGTTGTCCGATTAATTTCTTTCCATTTTTAGTAGAGACAGGATCTCGCTCTTGCTCAGGCTGGTTTCGAACTCCTGAGCTCAAACAATCTGCCCGCTTCAGCCTCCCAGAGTGCTAGGATTACAGGCGTGAGCCACCGTACCCAGCCTAAATATACTTTTAACATTAGAACTTTAGAGGGAATGAGAAAGGAAGAAGAGGGAAGAAGGACAATTTGAAATGCGATGTGTCTGTTGCTTATTGAGACTGTATCATGTGCCATGAATGTGCCAGATGAATGATAATCAATATTGCCAATCTTTTTCATAACCCATCAACGTAGATATGACTATATGAAAATGTTAAAATAAAGCAACTGGAGTGCACTTAATATGAGATCAACCATTTAGGAACAGGGAGAGAATTTTTGAAATAATGACACTTAAGGGATGGAAAGAAAAAAATAGAGGATGCAAAAGACAGAAAAAGTCATAGATGAGGGAGGGAAGCAAATTAGATTGGTAAACTAAATCATTTTTGAAAAGGAAGGGCTAGTTTATAAGCAATGCTTACAATTAAAGTCAATTAGAATGAGAACTGTAAAGTGTTCCCTTAACTTGATTAGTAGCATGTCTTTTTTCTTTCCTAGGGCAGTTTCAGAAGCAGAAACAATAAATAAAAAACTGTATAGTGGAAATAAAAGATGAAATTCAACAGCATTTTAATGGGGGGGGCTGCAACATAAAAGAAGACATCAGGTCTTAGGATGACTTCAAAACACATCAAACCTAGCTCAAAGAGTTAGGACAGGAGTAGATTGAATACCCAAGAAAAGTGCTAACAGATGATGCACCATAATGCAGGTCTAGATATTTAATTGCAGAAGACAGAGTTGACACTAGCTAGTTTGGCAGAAAGAGATTTAACCCAGATATTCATTTGGAGTAATGGAGAAACTAGTTTTGTCTGTGCTTATATGAACAATTCCCAGAAACACCTTAGAAAACTAACCAGATAAGGGAGATCCTGTTTCCAAGGATTCCCAAATGATAGCAAATCTATCATGATTAAGTTAAAAAAAAAAAAAAGCTGCTAAACTGCTTATGTAAAACTTACCACTCACTACCAACCTCCGAATTATGCTTCCTCTGCCTCCACATTCACCATGCAAATGACTGCCATGTCATAGGTCCGCACTCCAGTTGCAAGGGAGGGTGACTGTGTTTCCGTATGCAGAAGTAGATTGACAATGGTGGACATTTTCAAAATGTGGAGAAAGTTCAAGAAACTATAGGCAGCCGCAAATAATAGATACCACAAAAAATCCTAGAAGATGTAAAAAGAGATGTCAGCCAAAGCACAGTAGAATTTAAAGCAAAAGTGTTATAGTGGCATACTTAGATAATTCTTCATAATTCTAATAAGCATTTGACTTGTTTCTAATTTATCAGTGATGTTTTTGACATACATCACATTCCTAAAGGCCTTTAACTTTTAAGTTGTTGCTGACTTTTGACATCCTATACTGTCCAAGTTTTTTGGCTTTCAAAGGACCTCACAATCGGGAATTAAATGAATGTGGTGGGTGGGCTAATCCTCTGCAGCCTTTTCTGAGGATACACAGCAGCAATGTGCTTTGGGACCTAGAAACTCGATCTTAAGATACATCCTGATTAGATAAAGTTAATCATTTGTAATCTCACCTCCATTATTAATTGCCTTAACCAAGATGTATATACAGGCACATGGTTTGGATATACACAAATTTATGTTACTGTGATTTAGTAAAATAATACCAGTCTCCTAATATTAGAGTTTAAATTTCAGTTATCAAGCTATGTTGATTTTTATTATGAATAATTACATAAAATACAAACTTTGCTGCTAGCTCTCCAGTGCTCAGACTGCAATGTAAATGACAGATGCACATCATAATCAGTGACATCACATCTTTCAAAGTCCATTGATGATTAATAACTGCATATATGTTAGTCTATTCATGCACAGGCAGCAAAGTATATATTTGTGTTACCTCCTTGTCTCTCAGTGACAAACCCACATGACATTTTGCAAAATGTGGCTAATCAAAAGAACAAATATGCCAACAAAAATGGAAGTCAACAAAGAAACAATAGTGATAACTCAGGATGTAAAGCTTCGACTGGAATGTAAATCGGGCTATAAAAAATAATCGTGGTGATGTTGGCACAAGTGACATTGGAAAGACTCTGCATGTGCAACCAAAGGAACTCAGCAAAGGTGAACCTATCAACATAGATGAAGGAAGTGTTAGCGACAAATAGGATGAAGATGTGACAGATGAAATGACTCTAGCAAAACACCTCCCTTTAAAAGAACTCTCAGAATTAAAAGTGTGAAGGATAAAATGATGGCAGCTAATCCAAACACAGAAAATAATATGACAATTCACCAAGGCATGGAAAAAATACTTCACCCTGTAAGTTATAGTATACTACAAAAGGAAGAAAGGAAGCACTATTCAGAATACTCTCAATGTTTTTTTTTACAATGAAATAAAACATTTTAATTATCAATACTTCCAATGTCTGAAATTATGATTTATTAAGCAAGTACCAATTTTATTATTTTTTGACTTTTAAAAGTAATTGAACAATCATAAATTTTCCCATCGATTACCAAAATTGCTTTGCATGATTTCAGTTTGCACAGACACTGTTACAGTCCCACTCAGCAAAAGTGGGGATTTCCTGCTATTGGAATGCCCCCAAAACAGAAGTATAGTCACCATTGATCAAGATTATAAGTAGGGGTGGGGGAAGCAATGGGAGACAATTTCTACTGCAGCATCATAGTTAGAAGAAAAAGTGAAGAAATCCACTAATTCTACACAGGAAGAGGCGGAATGCAGAGGGAGAATTTATTTGTGCATCTTGAAGGGTGAATTTGAGGTTTCTCAAATTGGTAGAGGGTTAAAAACAAGGTAATGACTATCTGTCTATAAATAACAGGTAAAATGGAAAGGAGAAAATATTAATAAGTAAGCTCCCATATGCAGGCAGAGGACCAAGAAATATATTCAAAAATAAGATTAGAAATGATGGAAGCCCAGGAAGAAACAGACCAAAAGAGAAATGTCATCTCAGCACATTAAGTGATTCAGCTACTATCAGAAGAAACTAAATTGAGAACGACCTCCTCTAGGTAGCGATTTCTGAGCTCACAAGAATGTATCAGAACTGGAAGCATATATTGGAGTAAATAAGTCTCCAAATGGTTAAGAAATGATTCCAAGTGTGTTACAATTGGAAAATCTCAAAAATGTGTTTAAGGTTTCTACTGCAGAGAATGGTACATGAAGAAAAGAAATGAACTTGGTACTGTGCACTTAATTTCTGAGCCTGACAAATCTATAATACATACTGCTTTTAAAAGCATCCATTTCTGAGCGCATTATCTTTCTTCCTCCCTTTATCTTGTTGTGTGAATATGTTATTTTGAAAAATATCAGTCTTTTTGAATGAAAAACGAGGAAATTGAGGCTTTTTACAACTGGATCAGGAAATGCAGGAATCAATTTACTTCAGGCCGGGCAGTGAGAAAGAATGGGGTGTTGGGTCCACGGTAAAAGCCACATAGTTAAGGCAGGCGAAATGAGGGACCTTGAAACCATACTGTCCCATCGTTGTTGACATGGGTCACCGCCTGCGTTCTATAAAAAGAAGTCTTACTTTAAACTTTTTTTTTAAGTATTTCTATTTCAAGATGCTCTTGCAGTAAGTAAGGTCAAAGTTGGTGGCAAAGTAGAGGTTTCACTCTGAGGCTTTTTGTTACTGTGAATTGGTCTTGGTCCTGAGTTGATAATGAATTAACCTTTAGAAAACAGTTATAATTTGACAAATCACTATTCAGCATTTAACATATTCAAGTAATATGTTTGGTACCTTATGACAAAAGCGATAAAAAAAAAATATTTCTATTACCTTCAGAGGTACTTACCCTAAGGAGGTATTTATAGCCGGAAATATTATAAGGTATCTTATAGGCAAAAATTAAATAAGCTAGTGAAATACTTACCTGTGATTTCAGGTAAGGCCGAGGAAGTTTCACTTTTAGTCAGAACTTTTGTTTTGGGAGTAGAGTATTAATTATGTTAGCAGAGCAGTAGACACTATTGCTTTGGGGAAAAGGTACCTCTGTGGTGCCTTGTGTGTGCGTGTGTGTGTGTGTGAGAGAGTGTGTGTGTGTGAGAGTGTGTGCGTGTGTGTGTGTGTGTGAGAGAGTGTGTGTGTTAGAGTGTGTGTGTGTGTGAGTGTGTGTGAGAGAGAGAGAGAAAGAGAGACAGAGAGAGAGAAGGAGTTGGGGGTGGGGATACCGAACAGAACCTTGAATTTGTTAAGCACAGTCTTGAAAAACCAATAAGCAGTTTGCATAGTATTTGAAAGGCCAGACTGAAGAAAGAATTCCGAACTCTAGCTCTTATTTCAAAAAGCATTCATAGATTCCGGATTGATTTAATATAAGTAATTCATAGACATGGTGCTAAGGAAATCCAGTAGATAAAGTGTGTTTCTCTTAACAAATATCATTAATTGATTTTCCAAGAAGCTAGGAGACAGGAACAGGCCATCTACCTTCCTTTCTTTCCCTGGAGGCATTTCTCACCCCATCCCTAAGAGAAATGAGTGTACCACAGGCCAGCTGCTTGAACTCATTTCTCATTGTCATCATCTCTTTCTTAAGGTCTATCATTCACAGAATCGTTCAAGAAAACTGGGGCTTACTTAGTTCAAAGAAACGGGCAAGTCTGTTTCCAAATGTTGGACAAGGAATTGGGGAATCCAATTAATATATTTCTTCACCAACAATATCTCTTTGCAAACGAAGGTGATTTTAAAGATTGATTTTTGCATATATTGGGCGAATGTCATATCCACTGACATTGTGACTCTGCTGACACCGATTCCTACCTAGGATGAAATCTACCTGTGCCCTGTATGGGGGAGGGAAGAGGCGTGCTTGTACTGTACTCTAGGTGCATATAATGGATATATTTTATAATTTAAATGTTTTCTCCTGTGTGATGTGACCTCATAAACTTCTGTTAAAAATCCCCTTTGGTATTCTAAGCTAACGCTATGTGTTCCATGTGGAAAGAAAGAATGAGGGGAGGAGCCACACCCTACGTCCCAGACTCCTCTTTGCTTCATCTGACCCCGCGATTGCCCGTTTCTTTGAAGATTGCAGTAAAGTTTGATTCTAAGTAAGATCTTTATGTGTGTCTATATCTTCTCTGGCAATCTGATTCTGTGCTTCGGCCATTGACTAAATATTTATAAGTGCAGGTGCTAAAAAAAAAAGGAAAAAAAAAAGAAAAATAGACATCTAGATCATATATGCCCTCCCAATCACTAAAATAAACAATGGTAATAGAAGTAAGAATAAATGGGATAAAGGGAAATGCAGCATGAGAGGCATGAAGTGGTGGAGACCTAGTCCAGAAACAATCCGATTGAATAACAACCAGGCCCTGAGATGCTAAAGAGGATACCTGCGCACAGAGGATATTGAGTGCGGCAAAGGAAGGACCACATTGGAATCTATGGCAAATTAGTATGTTGGATGTGATAATTTCTGAATTGCGAAATGCATTGTCGTATAGGAAATGATTTAAATATACACGTACACTTGTTAAAGAGTTATAAAGTATATACTCAATGTCTTCTAAAAATGTATTTTTGTTGGCAT
>NW_012145856.1:3972033-3972378 GCF_000956105.1 Propithecus coquereli
CACAGAAGACATGTATGAATATTTTATACATACATATATTTCTAATCTATGTGTTTATATATGTAGTTGATATATGTAACCATTACAAAATGGTAGAGCAGGGAATTAAAAAGTGCCAGAAATTAAAATACTATATGTGTGACTTTTGCTACTTGGTATTTTACTTGTACATATATTTTTGAGACTTATCAATGTATTTCATATTCTTTGCCTTTAACTGTTCTAAGATCTTCCACAACGTGAACTATCACACATGTTTTGTTATTATGAACAGACCTTACTATATATTATTCTTTATTGCTATTTTAAGTAATAGTGAAATGAGCATCCTTGCATATGTGAACA
>NW_012145856.1:3974283-3978207 GCF_000956105.1 Propithecus coquereli
GTGTGTGTGTGTGTGTGTGTGTGTTGTCCAGGACACATAATAAATATTTGAGAAATAAATTAAAAAGTAACAATTTTAAGCAATTTCTTTCTAGAACATTTTATATCAAGGTCCTTACTTGTCTTTCATTGGCCATCTCTTTATCACTTTCTTAATCAAGCTTTACACTTGAAACCCAATTCATTTGGTTTCCAAGTAATTTCCTATCCAATAGATTCAAGGTTATTTTTGCATGTGGATTTTTAATCTCCTAGCTCAGCATTACAATTCAACCATAGCTGATAGCCTGCTCAAATTTATTGTCTTGGATCTACTCCAAAAATTGGTAACGATTAGCATTCCATCCAGTGAAAGTCAATATCTCTACCCTGAACTTTTGAGAAATTGTCAGTAAAAAAGTGAAATGTACATATCCCAATTGTAAAGCGAGAAAACTGAAGCTCATCCAAAAGACATTTATTTTCTATTTGTGAGGCAATGGTCAGCCATAATGTAGGACAAAGTATATGTTTCTATGTTTGCATATGTACCATCTTGTTGTTTTTACTCTTCCCTGATATATGATCAAAGAAACACTCCTTGTCTCAATATTTTACCAGCTTATTTAGATGCAGAGGACCTCCTCTCAAGGCTGACTTGTCTTCCTCTGCCCATTTCTGATAAAATGAAGTGGATCATTCGCCAAAGGTCAGGAAATGCTGGCACATTTTCAGATAATTCTTCATGCTCTGGCTTAGATGCTATGTATTTTGGCCCGTGTAGAAATAACATTTTTATACATTCCACTTCAATACAATTTTCAGGAACTAGATGAATTCCCTCATACTGGTGACATTGTATTAGATGCTGAGGACCGTTTGTTGGGGCTATTTCAGGGACCACTGGCTGCAGAGTTGTCCTATATAACAATTGAGGCCTTGTGCAGGAAGAGGAAATATATAAATAAAGAACAGTAACAACAGCAATTAAAAAACAAGTTTGGAATATTTGCTTCGTGAAAGCCACTGTGCTAGGAACTTTACATAAAAGATTGTATTTATCCCCCATATTAACTATTTAAACAGCTATTATAATCTTGTTTTAATTGTGAGACAAATTAAGTCTCACAGTAGAGAAATAATATTTCCATGGTATTAGGTTATTAAGCATGAAATGTCCAATTTCCTTAAGTACTAAGTTTGACAGTTGATATCGCTGACATTGCACTTTGACACTTCTTGTTTTATTTTTATTGTGAAGGTACATCCTCAGTCTTTCAAATGCACATTTTGGCTTGTAATCATCTTTCATGTTTTCTAGGGTAATTTTTATGAAACCATGGATAAGTCAAAAATTTGAGTTATTTTCAAACATGAGTTCTGTTGTGGAAGCAATGCAGTGCAGACAGCAGGAAATATCAACAAAGTGTTTAGGAAGGATATAGCTAATGAACACACAGTACATGTATGGTTTGAGAAGTTCTGTTTTGATGATTATAATCTTGACATTAAGCCACATGGGTGACCTGACACCATGGTGAATAATGATGAGCTGAAAGCTGCAGTGGAAGTGAATCCATCTCAACCTATGAGTGAATTAACAGCAAGGTTTGATGTTACTATTCCAACAACATTGGATCATTTGAAAGAAATTGGCAAGGAAAAGAAGCTGGATAGATGGGTTCTGCATGAATTATACAAGCAACAGAAGAGAAATTGTTGCAAAGCTTGCCTTTCTTTGCTGTCGTGACATAAAGCCAAACCATTTCTACACTGTACTGTTATGTGTGATGAAAAATACATTCTTTTTGACAATTTCAGGCATTCAGCACAATGGTTGGATAAACAGAAAGTGCCAAAACACAGTCCAAACCCGAATATTCATCAAAAAAAGTTAATAGTGTCTGTTTGGTGGTTCACTGCTGGTATTATCAACTACAGTTTAATGAATCCTGGTTACTCTATTACAGCACATGTCTACTGCAACCAATTGGATGAAATGATGAGGATGCTTATGAATAAGCAGCTGAGATTGGTCAATAGAGACAGGCCAATCCTCTTGCAAGATGATGCTCCACCACATGTTGTACAAAGAGTGCTGCTCAAACTACAGCAGCTGGTCTTGGAAACTGTCATCGACTGTGTTCACCAGACCTTACACCAACTGACTACTACTACTTCCAGGCTTTGGACCGCTTCTTGCAAGGAAAAATATTCAATTCTCAACAAGCTGCAGCAAGCGCCTTTCACTATTTCATCCCACTTGCTCTCCAGGCTTCTTCGCTGATGGCATAAACAAGCCTCTGTTAAGATGACAAAACTGTGCCAATAGTTTAGGCACATACTTGATTAATTGTCATGCCTCTTGTTTGAGATATAATAAATTACACTCTTGATTCGAAATCAAACATTTCATATTTAATGACCTAATATCATAAACTCAGAGTTCAAGCTGATACATGAATCTACAGTTATTGGATTCCCAAAACTATCCTTCTTGTAGGATATGTTTTCTTTTCAAACTGGAGTTTCTATCATTCTACAATATTTTTAAAAGTACAGAATGGATTCTAAAAGTATTAGAGTTTTGTGAAAACCCTCAAAATATTTTTATATCATTATGAAAAAAATAAGTGTTATAACTGACAAGATCACTATTTATACTTTAGAAGTTAATCTAAGTATTTATTTAATACCCTAACTAATGGTGGGTTTAGAATACCACCATTAAAGGAGAGAACACTCTTTTATAAGGAGATTTATGACTCCTCAGTGGAAAAAACATATTAAATTTAATAGCAATCAATATTTAGATAAGGTTTGTCTTCATCTTCCAGAAAAATGCACACCTTAAATAATTCTACTTTTGACAATGAATCTGTGAATTCATTGTGAACAATGAATTCAATCGGTTCCATCGAATGAAATACTTCTATATCTTCATCTTTTACTGCTTGAAAACATTTAAAGAAAACTGTCAAAAACTATTACAGTTAGAATTCTGAAACCAAATTTGGGCCACGTAATTTTTTTGGTACTAAGTGTTCAAATATTTGGATGTTCAAGTGACAGTGAAATGAACAGATAAATCAGCTTAGACATATGTTCCATGCTAACTGCTGCCGAGTCCAACTGAGTGAGCTGCATTTCCCTTGTCACTGTCTTACATATGTTTCCATTAAACTAAAATCCCAGGTTGCATATAACCTATTACTCATGCCCCAGTTGATTTCTTGAATCATAAAGCTGTATAATATTTGGAAGTTTTAATTAGATGCTCCAACTTACTGTTAAAAGAGCGTCAATGTTTAAAATAGGAAGTTGAAAAGGAAGCGAAACACCTGCACCGAAATGGAAAGACTAAGGAATTTGTTCTTTCTCTGCATTAAAATGAAAGGAAGGAAAGAAAAACATCTATGTACTAAAGTCAGGAAATCAAAAAATATTTCTTAACCATTTCCTGCTGGAATTGGTAGTTCCTACAGTTTACAATGACCCTCTGTGAATTTATTGTGAAATATGATTCAATTAGTCCTACTTATTTCAGTTATTTCTTTTGTATCCTAATCTTATCACTACATAAAAGCATTTAGAAAGGACTGTCATTCCTTAAAATTATCAAGTCCATCTATGACAAACTCACTGCCAACATCATATTGAATGGGGAAAAATTGAAACCATTCCCACTTAGAACCGGAACCAGACAAGGCTGCCCTCTATCGCCACTTCTATTCAACATAGTGCTCGAAATCCTCGCCACAGCAATTAGGCAAGAGAGGGATATTAAGGGTGTCCAAATGAGGACAGACGAGATCAAACTCTTGTTCTTTGCCGATGATATGATATTATATCTAGAAAACCCCAAAGACACATCTAAGAGACTCCTAGAACTGATAAATGAATTCAGCAAAGTCTCAGGCTACAAAATCAATACACACAAATCTGA
>NW_012145856.1:3980298-3988058 GCF_000956105.1 Propithecus coquereli
GTGTGTGTGTGTGTGTGTGTGTGTGTCTTTGTCTTTTTTCCCTAATATAATTTGTTGGCATCCAACTAGAAGATTAATCACATTATGGAAACAATATATTTAAAACAATAATATAAAATCTTCAGCAGCAAGATTCCAATAGTTGGATTGGATGGCTTTAAGAGTTTTCCAATGCTAAGGCTAAATGCTTTCTGAGATTCTTAGGGTTCCACTTTTAGTCTACAATGAGAACCATGAAACAGAATTGCCTGTGGAATCATTTTGTTAAGTAAGCTCAGATGAACAATGCATTAGCCTTTTAAACATTTGTTGTCAATGTAAATAAATAGGTTTAATTTGTCTGCTCATGAGTTATAGTCATAGTTATAAATGAACATAAGGCCATCTTGTGAAATGTAGTTGGAAAGTATTGGGAATGGGCATACATTGCTTTCAAATTTGCTGCATTTATTTTTAATGATTTTATAAAATCAATTTTATTGTGTATATTGGAGGTTGACAACATGATGTTATGGGATACAGATAGATAGCAAAATGATTACTATAGTGAAGCAGATTAACATATCTGTCTCACATAATTACATTTTTGTGTGCCAAGAGCATCTAAAATCTACCTCTTTAATAAAAATTCCTAATAAATACAATTTTATTAACTTTAGTACTCATGTTGTTGAGAATAGCCAAGATATGGAAACAACCTAAATGTCCACCCACAGAGAAATGGATAAAGGAAATGTGGTTACACACACATGTACACACATAGAGTTGCATTTATTTTTCAATACAATATATCCTTTAACTGCACATAGGCTTAGTTTAGGGAAACTAAGCAAGTCCTTCTGTGTATAAACAATTCCATTTCTAGCTTACTTTTTCCTCACTATCACAAAACCTCTAGAGATAATCAACAATTCTTGTGATGCATTTGCAACTCCCTTGGCCCCTCATGCCAACATGGTCTGGGATGGATTCTTGTAATCACCAATGGCATACTAGAGTCACTATGGAATCAAATTCTGAGAAAAGTGAAAAAAATATAAAATTATCTTTTCTCTTTTTATTCTCTTGCCTTCTCTCTTTGAGATCTGAAGGAATAAGGGTGGTGGTATCTTTTACTTGTCGTTTTATTTTTATTTATTTATTTTTCTTGGCACTAGACAGTTGAGAAGGGGAAGAACCTGAGCTAGGGAAAAGAAGCTAGAATCTGACCAGTATTGCCTCTGGACTAGAAGGAAATAAATAAAAGAAGATCCTTTAAGTTCCTTTTTCCCCAAGCTTATATCAACAACATGCAATGCAGGAAGGGCTTTAGAATGGGAAATGATTCAGGTATAGTGAACGTGCATTTGATTGAGGTTACCCTGCACCGTATCTTGCAATAATTTCTTCAGAAGAAGAATAACCAGAAAAGGGTAAAAAGTGATGGTTGCTGACAGTACTCTTTTGTCACAAGATGTAACTTACGTTGAGAATAAGAGCCTCCCTGAGAAGACTGTGCATGAGTCAAGAACTGAAAGGAGTCAAGAAGGGAGCCACATGAGTATTTTTTTTTTTTTAATTTCAGCATATTATGGGGGTACAGATGTTTAGGTTACGTATGTTGCCCTTACCCCCCCCTCCCCTCCAAGTCCGAGGCCACATGAGTATTTAGGGAAAGATTTTTTCAGGCAAGAAGACCATCAGATAAAAATCTCCTGGTATGAGGGTGCACTTGGTGTTTCAAAGAGTGAAAAAACAGGCCAGTGTGGCAAAGAGGGCACCTGGTAGGGAAAGATAGGGAATGAGATCAGGGAGCTTGTCTGCAACCAGAATATACACGATGATGAATACTGTATTAAGGCTTTGTGGTTTTTTTTCCTTGGAGTGAGGTTAGGAGTCATTAGAAGGCTTTTATTAAAAGAGTGGCAGGGTTTGATTTAAGTTTCAGGAAGTTACTCTTACCCCTACATAGAAAATACATGCGTGCCCCGCCAGAGTCACCACATCTTTAAAAAAAAAAGAAAAAAACAAAAAAGAAAACACATGGTTGGGGGAATGGGCACAGCCAGGGAGACCATTTAGGAGAGCAAACATGATACGCTAGAACCTAGACGGGTAATAGACAGGAGGGGTCAGATTTTGAATTTAAACTGACGTAGCACCACAAGGATGCTCTTACTAAGTTAGACGTATGCCACAAACAACTCACTGTGTAGCACTGCATTTGTAGAGAGCCGGGGAAGACAAGTAGTAGCAGCTTTTTTATTATTATTTTTGGAAGGTTTATGTATGGAAAATGGAATTCGAACGTTTGAATATAAACATGTTTTGTTTAAGATATTTCTTAGATGTACTTTAGAAGACTGGCCAGATCTGAATTTAAAATTTTATGTATCCTTTGTGTATAGAATTTAAACAATGGAGCTGGATGAGATCTCATGGGAAGTGAGCATAGTGTAAATGTTGTTCAAGGACTGAGTCCTGGGTACTCTACCTACTATCTAGAGGCAAGACATGTGAGAAAGAAATAACAAAGAGGACCGTGGAGGAGTACTATTTAGCTATAAGAAACAATGGGGATCTAGCACCTCTTGTATTCTCCTGGATAGAGCTGGAACCCATTCTACTAAGTGAAGTATCCCAAGAATGGAAAAATAAGCACCACATGTACTCACCATCTCAAATTGGTTTTAACTGATCAACACCTAAGTGCACATATAGGATTAACATTCATCAGGCATCGGGCAGATGGGAGGGAGGAGGAGGGGATGAGTGTATACATACATAATGAGTGAGATGCGCACCATCTGGGAGATGGACATGCTGGAAGCTCTGACTTGGGGGGAAGGGAGGGCAAGGGCATTATATGTAACCTAAACATTTGTACCCCCATAATATGCTGAAATTAAAAAAAAGAATGAGGAGGAAAGAGAGAAAAGGGGAGGAGGATAAATAGATAGATGATAGATATTAATAATAGCTACCTAGTTGGGTGATAGATAAATGATAGATAGAATGAATTATCCTGGTGTTCAAATAAGGGCCACATTGAAAGAAAAAAGAGAGTAAATTAATCAAATACTGCTAAATAGGTTCAGTAAGGAGAAAACTGAGAAAAAAGTTCATTGGATTTGCAATGTGAAAGTCATTGGTAAAACTGATAAGAGCATTCAGCAGTGTCAGAGATAAGGGTCCAACTATAATGGGAGGAATAAAAAACGAAAGCAGAGGGTATCCAATGATTCTTTCACATAATTTTCCAGTCAACTGGAATAGAATAATTGGGTAATGATTGACTAGAATCTAGGAAGAATATATATATGTGTGTGCATAAGTATATATGTCTCTCTGTATATATTTAGCTTAGAGACATTAAAGCATGTTTACCTGGAGATGGATGAAAAATGTTTGATGTCTGTTTCTCCCACCAGACACTAAACTTTCTGAAGGCAGAAATCCTATGGTGTTGTTCACCATTTGCACATTTCAGAACTACAGTGCCTGATTCATGTAAATTTGGCAATAAATATTTGTTGAATAAAGGAGACTGTGCGGGGTTTGATTCTGACCAAGTTGCTTCCTTCCCTTGGTTCCTGTGAATAGGGCACGGACTTCTCACCCAGCCACTCCACCAAAGCACCTAGGCACATTTCTGCATTTGGCAGTCACGAGTCTGACTCGGGGCATATTTGAAAAATAGGATAGGGAACAGAGAAACAGTTGAGGAACTGAATCCTTCCACTGAATTCCAGTGAAACATGGACCTTCTGGCATGTTCTGACGTAAATCCAAACCTTGGGGAATGTCTATTCTGTTTTCTCATTACATTATTAGAATATACAGTGATTGTAATTGTAAGCAGCAGTTGGTAAACAATTTTAAGACTGAGCCCAAGGGAACTAAGAGCTACGAAATAAAATCAAATTAGAAAGTCCAGAGCTGCACATTAACATTCACAGAGATTCAATGATTTCTACGCAGTTGGAAAAAACGTCTGGCCTGTGTTTGTCCTATTGTCCTGAATTTGGACAGAAGGGAAATCTGCATTCCAAACTGAAGATCGTCACTTTTGCAATATGTTGCTAATAAAAAATAAACAAACCAAACCATTTCTTCTAAATCTATTGTGTAATATTTCCATATGGAACTGAAGAAACTGGCACTTTATTCAGAATGGTCCAGTAAAGGAGGATTTGAGTGCACAAACTCCTACACCAAAGAGCCCTGAATGTGAGCTATATTTGAAAACGGTAAGCGTATCCAGCAAATTTATGCTTCCTATACTGCGCTTCAAGCAGCATTATCAGTATGTAGCTTTATTTTTAGGGAGTTCTTGATTCTGTAAGATTGTATTCTCAGTGCTTTATCTGACTTGATTGCCATACTTAACATCTGAATAGAGAATTCAGAATGGAAAAGAAAAAATAATAAGAATAATAAAAAGAATACCCATTGCTAAGCCAGCAGAGTGGGGACTGGGAATGAAGTTGAGCTCCAATGACTTTAGAAATTCTAGTAAGATTTTCTATGCCAGACTTTCAATATTAAAATAATTGGACTGGCAATTAATTTTCTTTCTGAGTTAGAAAGGGGTAATGTAAAAATTTCACAATTTTTTCCTCTCTTATATGTACATTCATTTAAAACAAAATATGGCTGTTTCAGAGTGACTTCATTCAAGGTCATAAATATATCCTTGAGAGAACAACATTTACAGAACCTCTTGGACTTCATCATATATCTATCATAGTGGGCTCTTACTAGTTGGGAGGAACAGAATATCATTTGCATTTTATTATAAATTTTCATATGTAGAAAGTGCTCATAGCAATCTAGTTGAGTCTCCTAGTTTTACAAATAAGAAATCTTTGCCCAGAGAAGGGAAGTGACTGTGTGAAATCATAGAAATTAAGAGAGAACTGAAGCTCATTCTGTTAAGTTCTAGATGTATTCTGACTATAGGACAATACTCCGTGTTGCATACAGTGTTCCCTCGGTGTCTATTTTAAGCACAAGGGACAAAACAGTTTTCCCCTTTTAATTCTAACACTCTTAAAGTTACAAAAACTATTTAAATATAAAAGTACCGTTTTGAATGCGTTCCTTAAATATATCACCATCACTTTGAAAGCAGACTTTCTATCATTTTTCTTCTGAACATTCCTCATATCAGCTCCTTGTTCTTTCATAGAAAATCCTTAGAACTCTCATGATATTGGTTATTTACACAATTCTTCTGACCAAGCACCTGGTCTAGAAGAAAGATAGAGTATGTCATTCTCCCAGCCCTCTTTTTCAAGGCTGTGAAGTATAATGGCTTTCCACCTATTCTGCCTTTAGTTATGTGGAAATAAAGAACACTCAGATAGAATAAACAGAAGCTATTCATTCAGAGTTTGCTATACCAAAGAAGTCAGCCAGCATCACATGTCTTCGGCAGAGGCTCAAAAGCTGGCAGAGCATGGGAACACTTTATAGAGAAAAAAAGAGGTAAGTCCTGCCACCCAGGATTTAGCATCTGAGGGAACAGTTGGAATAGGACAGGTAACCTTGGGAGCAAGTTGGAATAGGACAGGTAATCTTGGTTCATATGCATTCAAAAGAATTCTAAATTTTTCCATGTTGGTTTTGTCTGAGTTTATAGGCATTTCTTAAGCACAACTCTTATTTCTGCTCAGGATCAAGGTTTAAATTTTACCATGGCTGGTATACTCAGCTCACGTAAGAGATGAATATTTAGAGGCAACTGGCATTTGGGGATTTTAGGAGAGTCTTTAGGGAGTCTTAAAAAAGGGGAAGAGAAGGGAGAAGCAAGTACAAAAGGAAAGAGATCTGAAAACTAGGAAGAACAGAGAGGAAACTATATAGGAAGGTAACTAGAGGACAGGGAAAGAAAGGATTGTCTAGGTAGATGAGTCAAGTTTGTTGTTGCTCAATTTTGTCAAATTGTTCATTACTTTTGGACAAAGAATCTTTTAGTGAAACAATTATTGATTCCTAATTTTGTCTGGGGGATTCTGCATACCAATCAAAAATGTTGTCTACTATGTATAAGAAACAATCTAATTTTTATAAATGCCTCTCAAATGAATAATTTTGTTCAAGTCAAAGATTCCCTAGACTGGCTGTTGAACATCCAAATTGTTCTGGATAAAGTTATATGATTTAGAGAGATAGGCACAGGATTTAGGATTATAATGAGAGTACATACAAGAGGCAGGAGTTTTTCCTATAAGAGAAAAAGATTTATACTTAGGCCGCCTTATGAGAGATGATAATGCTTGGTTTAAAGTGATATCTGTGCACTTCATGACTCAGACTCTCACTCTGATGGTTAACCATCTCCAAACACAGACACAACAATCTGTGCCTCGTGCCACACAGAAAACCAAAGAGAATGCTCTGTCTGGATAAAAGCCAATTTCTCAGGAAAAAAACATTGAAACAGAAGGAGAACTTCATTCTATTTTATAATATTTATGACACATAGCAAAGTTTGTTCAAATAGATACTTGTCCAATGGGAACCTCAAACTTGCTGGTCTGAGAGAACTAGCTTGAACAAGTTTATGGAGCAAAAAGAGATTCAAAGGAATAATGGCTTGATTCTACCCAGGATGCCAATCAAATAGGAACCTAAAACAAAATCTGGGTACCAAATGGAGAGAATAAATAAGCATAAAATTGAACTCAAAGCCAGCAGAGTTCAGACTCAGTGCTGATTACCACATTAATATAAACTTGACAAGCCATGAGTAGCAAGGTAAAAGGGGTCTCTCTGGGTACCACCCCTGTTCAAAAGCTAGGGCTGAGGTAATGACCATGTCTCGGTGGGACCTCCAGGACAATTAGTGGCATTTCTGCATGAAAAAAAATAAATAGAGGCAATTTTTGCAGACGTTGCTGTAGCAAGAGAGTCAGCCACAACCACTGCATTTTGTCTAGAATTCAAAGGCAGGCATATGAGTGAGAATGCTTTATAGTGATAAAAAGAGAAGGCTTTAGGTGTGCTGTGATTGGAAGTTATTGGCATGGAGAGCCTGGAAGTATGCTAACTAGATGTGGTTCATCTTATGTTATTGGTTTGGAAATTATATTTGATTTTCTCTTGTTGGTTTTGAGTTGAAGATGATGACAAAACAGAAAAGCTGCCAGTCATTTACCAAATCCTGATGGCTCTGGGCCAAAGGTTGTTGTTTGCCTTCTGGTCTAGTTGCTATGGAGTTTGTAGATTACAGTTCTATTGTCATATGTGGTCTGGGCAATTTTTATTTATGTATTAAGTCTATCAACACCTTGAATTTCTTAAGATTTGAAATCTTGTTCCTTTACTGTGATGACTTCCGTAAAATTTCCCACACATGGTTATAAAAATACAAACAAGGTGTAGCTTTCTAAGTGTTTATAATGAACAGCTATTGTTTATCTTAGTGAGAATTCTACAATCTCTAATCTTGCATTCCCCTTTCAGACAACACCAGATCTGGCTAGACATTTTGCATGAAGCAGCAAATTAGTAGGGTTCAGCCCTTGGGTATGGTGCTGTAGATCATCCAAATGAACAAATTTCACAAAGTAGGGCCTTTATACATCAAGTTTTTCTATTCCAGTGGAGTCCTCTTGAACTGTGTTTACCAGCCAAATGTTTCACTGATATTTTGAGAAAGCATTTTAAAATGGATTCTACTATTTGCACAAGATGAGCGAGAATTCAAAAATTACTGAGCCACAGTATCCTAAACTCAAGGGAGACCCCCATTTACTTAAGCTGGCCTTCTCATT
>NW_012145856.1:3990624-3996320 GCF_000956105.1 Propithecus coquereli
TATTAGGCCCACCCCATCAATCCAGGATAACTCTCTATCTCAAGATCTTTAACTTAACCATATTTCTTTTACCTTATAAGATAATATATTCACAGATTCTGGGAATTAGGATTAGAAAACTTTGGGTGGACATTATTCAGGCTATCATAGTCTGCCATCTGGTCCACAAAGATTTATATGTATTACACATGCAAAGTACATTACCACATCCGAAAAGTCTTATCCCATTATAGCAACGACTCCATGTCCAAAATCTCATTGTAATATCATCAGTTCAAAAGGCCCAAATTTTGTCCTCTAAATAATCTAAATCAGGTGGGATGAGACTCTGGGTATGATTCATCCTGGGGCAAAATTCCTCTCCATCTGTGGACCTGTGAAACTAGAAAGTAAGTTATCATGCCCAAAATACAATGTTGTAACTGGCATAGGATACCAAATATAGACATTCTCATTAAAAATTGAGACAATGGAAGGAAAAAGTAGTCACCAGCCTCAAACAACTTCAAAAATCCAGCAAACTTCATAAGGTTTCAAAGCCAGGACAAACCTCCATGACTCAAAGTTCTATTTTCTGGACCCAAGATTCTGCCCTCTGGGCCCATGACTCTACCCTCTGGGAAATATTCTTTGTCATTAATGCATGAAGGGTAATGAATGTTTGTAGTTGAATAATTTTATCAGTCTGTTTTTCTGTGCACAGAATTTTGGGAGTCAACGTCATTCGCTCATTTCATCCTACCTCCTATCCTTTCAGTACAAGCTGCCAGTGTTTCAGCTGATATAACATTACCAAAGCATTATGGATCTTCTGTGAATGTGATGAGAAGTCATTCTATTAATCGAGAGGCTCCTTCACAGGGCTTTCCTAAATGAAAGGAACAATATAATTTTTTATCTTTTCCAGCTTCTAGGGGATGGTTTTATTCCTCCGCTTGTGCAACTCTATTTCCATCTTTAAAGCAAGCAAGGGCTGGTCAGATCTTTCCTAAATTGTTTTCTCTCTGACACTGACTCCATAGTCATATCTCCTTCTTTGAATCTGACTCTTCTGATGCCATTTTCCACATTTAAGAATCCTTATGATTACATAGGGCCCACACAGATAATCTGCATTGACATCCGTACTTTAAGATCAGCTGACAACCTTAATGCCATCTGCCACCTTAATTATTTCTTGTTATGTGATAGAACATATTTATAGGTTCCTAGGATTGGATTAGGACATGGTCATCTTTGGGGGCCATTACTCTGCCTGTCACATTGTTTATCAAACTTTAAAACTCTCAGGTAAGTAATAAAGCATAATTTCAATTTATATATTGGGAAGGTATGATTTTGATAATTTATTCACATAATAACTGCACTATATGCACAAACTGAGTGATACAAAAATACATATAAAAACTGCAGTTTTGTGGAAGCTATAAATTGAAATAAGTGCAACATAATACTGTTGTACCTCAGCACAAAGCAATGTAACTCTTGCTTCATGCTGACTCTAGAAAGTAAATCCTTACTCTTGGGGTTGTCATGCATTGCTATGGGAGTATAGACCAGTGTAGTCATTACCTAGACTAATTTGGTGGTACCTGAACAAATTCAGTATAAGCATGTTCTATCTTAATAGAATTTGTACTTCAAGAACATAAACTATAGTTCATTTTACTTCAATCCATAAAGGCCATATCCAAGAATATTCCTTGCAGTGTGGGAATATTCATGTATCTGGGAGCTAGAAGCAATCTAGATTTTCAACATGAGAGTGGATAGATAAAAATGTGATAGATAAAAATGCCTATATGAGAGAACTGTGAAGAAATTAAGAACAATGATCTTTTAGATGTAAATAACAAAACAAAGGTGGATTAGAAAATATCCTGCCAAGGAAAACTCATTGCCATAAATTATCATTTACATAGATATAAAAATGCAATCAAAACATTTACAAATCATACACATTTTCCAAGAATGCATATAAAGGATACAGATCAAACACATTAGCATGATTGTCTATTGAATAAGGTATGTAATTAACATACCTGTATCTGAAGTACCCAACTGCTGAAAAAAACAAGAACAGAGAAGGGAAGGAAAGGGAATGAGAAGAGAAAGAGCAAAAAGGAAGAAAATAAAGGCAAATATAGAAAGAATTTGAGTAGAACTGATTTTTGAGGGTTGTAACAAATGAAAATAATTTCAGGCAAAGGGAAATGAATTAATAAAGATGGATATATAAGCAGTATGAAAACTATTTCTCTAAAGGGCCAAATAAAACATATTTTATGATTTGTGGGCTATGTGTTCTCTACTGCAAGTACCACATAGTGTGAAAGCAGTCATACAAAATGCGGAAGCATGACTGTTTCCCTTTAAAACTTTATTTACAGACACTGGGATTTAAATTTCACATAACTTTTGTATGTCATGAAATATTATTCTTCTTTTGAGTTTCCTAACCACATAAAAATGTAAAAATCTTAGTTCATGGGCCATACCAAAGCAGACTATGGCCAGATGTGTCCTGTGGTCTGTAGCTTGCTGACCCCTGGTATAGAAACAGGAAAGTACTAGGCATTCATCAGGTTGACTAGAACATCAACTTCCTATTAAATGAAAATGTTCACTCGGTAATTGTTGACATCATTATTTAAGATCTCTTGAAAATTTTAACTGAAAATAACTCTTGTAGATAATTTTGGATTATTCTCACTACAGCCCCAAATAACTTGCTAATATAAATGCAAATTAATAAATTGTAACTTTCTTTTGTTAACAGAAAAAACCCCAAACTCTATTAAATAATTTAAAGAGATTTATTCTGAGCTCAGTGTGTATGTAACCATGGCCCAGGAAAACATGATCTCAAGAGGTCTTGAGAAAATGCATCCGAGATAGTTGGGTTATAGTTTGGTTTTATACATTCATGGAGACAGGAATTACATGTAAAATCATAAGTCAAAATGTTTTACAAGCTGTCTCTTTAAAATCCCCCTCAGCCTTTTGGGGAATTCAAACCTGTATTCCTGTCTGAGGCCAGTAATCAGAGAGGTAGAGGAGTATCCTTTGTTCTTTGTACCATAGGAGATGGTTCAATGGAATGGTCTGGGCAGAGGTCATGAAACTGTCTTCACTAGAGATGCTACAATTAAACAACAATAGCCTGAAGCTAAAAACTCCCTTTACAAGCTCCGTATTTCTGCTTACAGATAGGATGATGTTTTTTCTTTTTTAAGATTAGAGTCTGCCATCCTTCTCATTTGCCAACAAATTAATAAACTTCTCTTTCCTTTTCCTCAAACTGCTTGTCTTCATTCTTTGTTCAGCCACAAGGACAAATACTGAACCTTTGGTAACAGAATTTGTCATCCCTGGGTAGCTCCATAGATATCCCAGTGGAACAGAACCCCACAATTGCCACCATGGGTGGAAGAGGTGGGGAGCTGCCCCAGGTCAAGTGGTGGGTCTCTGCCAGTAGTGGCAACGTCTTTTTGGGATGAGAGAGTAAGGGACTGCCCCAGCAGCTTCTGGAACCTATTTAGGTCTGGGGAACTCCCATCTCTCCTCCCTGAATTAGACACAGCTCCTCACAATCTGAACCTTCTTGAGGAAAACAAAATGGATTTGGGAAGTCATGATTCCTCAACCATTTTGGTGAGTTCCCCACTGTGCACACCAAGACTCTTGATTCCACCCATTTGGAGAAGTTTTTCAAACTTCCAGCCCTGTGGCAGGGCATTTTGCTTGTAGGTGCCATTTGGTGGTGGAAGTCACAGTTGAGTAGAACAAGGGAACTTGGGGAATCCATTCCCTTTTGGATTAGAAGGTGTTGGTTCTCAGCTGAGAATTTGCTTTTTGTTTGTGCTGTTCCCATTCATCTGGTAAGGCCTTGGCATTTGAGATCGTTTTTGTTGGGATTCCCTGTATTGCATACTTTTCAACTTGTGTTTGTTGTTGTTTGTGAGTTTTGTCTTAATATGGAAGGCTCCCTTTCTGTTCCTTCTGAAAGTTCCTTGGGAAAAATCTTGGCTGAATGGCCAATTTATAGCTATGAACTTATGTCTAAAGAAAGAATGGTGTATTATTTTAACACCACTTGGCCAAGGTACATGTTGGAGTGTGAGGAGAAGTGGTCATTCAATGGAACCTGAAATTATACTATCTTAAAACTGGAATTATTTTGTAAAAGGTCAGGTAAATGGGACGAGATACCACATGTACAATTTTCCATGCAATTGCATAATAAAGAGACTGAAAGGCCTGAGACAAATTTAATGGTACAAAGGAAACCTCTATAAGTAATGAGGGAGGATAGTAAGACCCTAGATGATAAAATTGTGGAGGAATTCGCCAGGTTGGACTTCATGAGCCCATTCAATCCAAACTTCACAGAAACTGCTCCCCCACTTTTAGCTCCGCTATACCCGCCACTGCTGGTGGAAAGGTCAACGGTTGGGGAGGGTGTGGTTGGGACTGTTTCCTCAGTCCTACGCGCCCTGGGTTATGACTCAGGAGTGGGAATGATCTCCCCTTCCATGACCCAGCAGGGAACTCAGTTTGGCCAGAGGGCACCAATAACCAGGGCAGGGCAATTTCCATTACAGCAATACCCAACAGGGTACTTGAATGTGCAAGGACAGCTGGCAGGGTATTATTGGACTTATACCCCATTTTCCACCTCAGACTTATTAAATTGGAAAAACTCAAACCTGACTATAGACAGGACCCTCAGAGAATGACAGAATTGTTCACAAATATCTTTGTGACACACTGCCCCACATGGGCAGATGTACAGACCCTACTGAATATATTACTTACTGCTGGTGAGCATAGACTGGTGGTGGACAAGGCCAAGGAGGAGGCAAAGTATCTCCATGGCAAGGATCCTAATCAAACCCCAGACCCCAATGTTGACATACAGATGGCAGAACCAAATTGGGATCCTAATGTGGACGCAGGCAGGGTGAGAATAAATCATCACTGAAAGTATATTCTGACAGGCCTCCAAAGGAGAGTGCCTAGACTGAGGAGTTTAAACAGGATCCAAGAGTTAAAGCAAGAAGCTAATGAAGATCCCTCTGAATTTTTGGAATGTATCTGTCAGGCATATCGGAAATATACATATGTGGATGCAGAGGCCCCTGAAAACATGCACAGGGTTAATATGACATTTGTAAGGCAGAGTGCTCCAGATATAAGGAGAGAGCTACATCATACGGAAGGGGCAATTGGCATGAACCCTCGCAGCTGGTTGATATTGCCTTTAAACTGCAAAATGCCAAGGAAGAACAGAAACTGAAACCTATGTGTGTTCTCTTAGCCATGTCAACCAAGGGTCCTTTCAGAGAGTCAAAAGCAAAGGGTAGGAAAGGCCACTCTAGGGAGGATTACAATCAGTGTGCTTTTTGTAAAGAGGAAGGACATTGAAAAGAATACTGCCCAAAATTGCAAAGGGCTCTAGATAACAAGAAAATCCCAGGAGAGCAAATGGTTTTTCGAGTCTGGGACTCAGATGATGAATGAGGGGGCCTGGGGCCCCATGCCTCACTAATGGCTCCAATCCAAATGTCCCCACAGGAGCCCTGGGTAAAATTGACAGTGGGGACTCAATTAGTGGATATTTTAATTAATATAGGAGCTTCCTTTTAGCTCCTGTGTTAAACTCTAAACTAACTTCCCTTAGCAAGGACACGGTG
>NW_012145856.1:3996370-4005764 GCF_000956105.1 Propithecus coquereli
AAAATAATAATAACAATAACTTGCTATTGTTATTATATAAATATACACATCAAATATTATGTTTACACGAAAGACAGTAGAAAAGGATTCTAGAGAGCTGACATCTGAGATCATATAAAAAATGTTTATAAGCAAGTCAGTGAAAGGATGGAGAGTCAGGAATTGAGTAGAGAAGGGAGGCTATTTCTGACCAAGGATGCATGATGAGCAAGTGTTTGAACATAAGAAACAGTTGATGTTTCTGGGAAGAGCAGGTGATTTCAATTACATAGTTATTCAATAAATACTTGTGACCACCGGTTGCCAGGAACCCTTTTAGACTTTGGACTCTTAAGATTGTAAGATTATGTTTGCATTTCTTCAGATATTTACTACTTCTATCAGATTATCACAATTTGTAGCATTTCCCAGATGCTAAGGTGTCTCTGCCAGCTTTCACTTACTTTTTTACAGCATGGCGTTGGGAATGTATATCAATTCACAAGCTCTCTAGTAACTGAACTTGGATTTGATCTTGCCCTGAAGCTCCTTTCCAATGTAAAATAAGGGTATTCCAAAATAATCACCCATTTTAAATTGTTCATTCAGAAATTCTGGGAAATCCAAGCACTTTTACAGCACCACAGAAACAATAATCACAAACCCCATCATTGTTTGTGTTAGTTTACTATTGCTGCTGTAACAAAGCACTACCAACTTAGTGACAAAACAACAGAAAGTTATCATTTTATAACTCTGTAGGTCATAAGTCTAAAATAGAACTCACTGAGTTTAAATAAAGATACCAGCAAGGCTGTCTTTTTATTTGGAAGATCTGAGGAAAGAATCCATTTCCTTGCCTTTTTTTTTCAGTTTCTAGAGGTCACTTGCATTTCTTGGTTCATGTCTCTTCCTCAGATCACTCTATCTTCCACTTCCATCATCCCATTTCCTATTATTACTCTGAGCCTTCTGTCACCCTCTAATAAAAAGATTTTTTTATTGTATTAGGCCCACCCCATCAATCCAGGATAACTCTCTATCTCAAGATCTTTAACTTAATCATATTTCTTTTACCTTATAAGATAATATATTCACAGATTCTGGGAATTAGGATAAGAAAACTTTGGGTGGACATTATTCAGGCTATCATAGTCTGCCATCTGGTCCACAAAGATTTATATGTATTACACATGCAAAGTAGATTACCACATCCCAAAAGTTTTATCCCATTATAGCAATGACTCCATGTCCAAATCTCATTGTAATATCATCAGTTCAAAAGGCCCAAGTTTTGTCCTCTAAATAATCTAAATCAGGTGGGATGAGACTCTAGGTATGATTCATCCTGGGGCAAATTTCCTCTCCATCTGTGGACCTGTGAAACTAGAAAGTAAGTTATCATGCCCAAAATACAATGTTGTAACTGCCATAGGATACCAAATATAGACATTCTCATTAAAAATTGAGACAATGGAAGGAAAAAGTAGCCACCAGCCTCAAACAACTTCAAAAATCCACCAAACTTCATAAGGTTTCAAAGCCTGGACAAACCTCCATGACTCAAAGTTCTATTTTCTGGACCCAAGATTCTGCCTTCTGGGCCCATGACTCTACCCTCTGGGAAATACTTTCTTTGTCATTAATGCATGAAGGGTAATGAATGTTTTTAGTTGAATAATTTTATCAGTCTGTTTTTCTGTGTACAGAATTTTGGGAGTCAACGTCATTCGCTCATTTCATCCTACCTCCTATCCTTTCAGTACAAGCTGCCAGTGTTTCAGCTGATATAACATTACCAAAGCATTATGGATCTTCTGTGAATGTGATGAGAAGTCATTCTATTAATCGAGAGGCTCCTTCACAGGGCTTTCCTAAATGAAAGGAACAATATAATTTTTTATCTTTTCCAGCTTCTAGGGGATGGTTTTATTCCTCCGCTTGTGCAACTCTATTTCCATCTTTAAAGCAAGCAAGGGCTGGTCAGATCTTTCCTAAATTGTTTTCTCTCTGACACTGACTCCATAGTCATATCTCCTTCTTTGAATCTGACTCTTCTGATGCCATTTTCCACATTTAAGAATCCTTATGATTACATAGGGCCCACACAGATAATCTGCATTGACATCCGTACTTTAAGATCAGCTGACAACCTTAATGCCATCTGCCACCTTAATTATTTCTTGTTATGTGATAGAACATATTTATAGGTTCCTAGGATTGGATTAGGACATGGTCATCTTCGGGGGCCATTATTCTGCCTGTCACATTGTTTATCAAACTTTAAAACTCTCAGGTAAGTAATAAAGCATAATTTAAATTTATATATTGGGAAGGTATGATTTTGATAATTTATTCACATAATAACTGCACTATATGCACAAACTGAGTGATACAAAAATATATATAAAAACTGCAGTTTTGTGGAAACTATAAATTGAAATAAGTGCAACATAATACTGTTGTACCTCAGCACAAAGCAATATAACTCTTGCTTCATGTTGACTCTAGAAAGTAAATCCCTACTCTTGGGGTTGTCATGCATTGCTATGGGAGTATAGACCGGTGTAGTCATTACCTAGACTAATTTGGTGGTACCTGAACAAATTCAGTATAAGCATGTTCTATCTTAATAGAATTTGTACTTCAAGAACATAAACTATAGTTCATTTTACTTCAATCCATAAAGGCCATATCCAAGAATATTCCTTGCAGTGTGGGAATATTCATGTATCTGGGAGCTAGAAGCAATCTAGATTTTCAACATGAGAGTGGATAGATAAAAATGTGATAGATAAAAATGCCTATATGAGAGAACTGTGAAGAAATTAAGAACAATGATCTTTTAGATGTAAATAACAAAACAAAGGTGGATTAGAAAATATCCTGCCAAGGAAAACTCATTGCCATAAATTATCATTTACATAGATATAAAAATGCAATCAAAACATTTACAAATCATACACATTTTCCAAGAATGCATATAAAGGATACAGATCAAACACATTAGCATGATTGTCTATTGAATAAGGTATGTAATTAACATACCTGTATCTGAAGTACCCAACTGCTGAAAAAAACAAGAACAGAGAAGGGAAGGAAAGGGAATGAGAAGAGAAAGAGCAAAAAGGAAGAAAATAAAGGGAAATATAGAAAGAATTTTTGAGTAGAACTGATTTTTGAGGGTTGTAGCAAATGAAAATAATTTCAGGCAAAGGGAAATGAATTAATAAAGATGGATATATAAGCAGTATGAAAACTATTTCTGTAAAGGGCCAAATAAAATATATTTTAGGGTTTGTGGGCCATGTGTTGTCTACTGCAAGTACCACATAGTGTGAAAGCAGTCACACAAAATGTGGAAGCATGACTGTTTCCCTTTAAAACTTTATTTACAGACACTGGAATTTAAATTTCACGTAACTTTTGTATGTCATGAAATATTATTCTTCTTTTGAGTTTCCTAACCACATAAAAATGTAAAAATCTTAGTTCATGGGCCATACCAAAGCAGACTGTGGCCAGATGTGTCCTGTGGTCTGTAGCTTGCTGACCCCTGGTATAGAAACAGGAAAGTACTAGGCATTCATCAGGTTGACTAGAACATCAACTTCCTATTAAATGAAAATGTTCACTCAGTAATTGTTGACATCATTATTTAAGATCTCTTGAAAATTTTAACCGAAAATAACTCTTGTAGATAATTTTGGATTATTCTCATTACAGCCCCAAATAACTTGCTAATATAAATGCAAATTAATAAATTGTAACTTTCTTTTGTTAACAGAAAAAACCCCAAACTCTATTAAACAATTTAAAGAGATTTATTCTGAGCTCAGTGTGTATGTAACCATGGCCCAGGAAAACATGATCTCAAGAGGTCTTGAGAAAATGCATCCGAGATAGTTGGGTTATAGTTTGGTTTTATACATTCATAGAGACAGGAATTACATGTAAAATCATAAGTCAAAATGTTTTACAAGCTGTCTCTTTAAAACCCCCCTCAGCCTTTTGGGGAATTCAAACCTGTATTCCTGTCTGAGGCCAGTAATCAGAGAGGTAGAGGAGTGTCCTTTGTTCTTTGTACCATAGGAGATGGTTCAGTGGAATGGTCTGGGCAGAGGTCATGAAACTGTCTTCACTACAGATGCTACAATTAAACAACAATAGCCTGAAGCTGAAAACTCCCTTTACAAGCTCCGTATTTCTGCTTACAGATAGGATGATGTTTTTACTTTTTTAAGATTAGAGTCTGCCATCCTTCTCATTTGCCAACAAATTAATAAACTTCTCTTTCCTCTTCCTCAAACTGCTTGTCTTCATTCTTTCTTCAGCCACAAGGACAAATACTGAACCTTTGGTAACAGAATTTGTCATCCCTGGGTAGCTCCATAGACATCCCAGTGGAACAGAACCCCACAATTGCCGCCATGGCTGGAAGAGGTGGGGAGCTGTCCCAGGTCAAGCAGTGGGTCTCTGCCAGTAGTGGCAACGTCTTTTTGGGATGAGAGAGTAAGGGACTGCCCCAGCAGCTTCTGGAACCTATTTAGATCTGGGAAACTCCCATCTCTCCTCCCTGAATTAGACACAGCTCCTCACAATCTGAACCTTCTTGAGGAAAACAAAATGAATTTGGGAAGTCATGATTCCTCAACCATTTTGGTGAGTTCCCCAATGTGCACACCAAGACCCTTGATTCCACCCATTTGGAGAAGTTTTTCAAACTTCCAGCCCCGTGGCAGGGCATTTTGCTTGTAGGTGCCATTTGGTGGTGGAAGTCACAGTTGAGTAGAACAAGGGAACTTGGGGAATCCATTCCCTTTTGGATTAGAAGGTGTTGGTTCTCAGTTGAGAATTTGCTTTTTGTTTGTGCTGTTCCCATTCATCTGGTAAGGCCTTGGCATTTGAGATCCTTTTTGTTGGGATTCCCTGTATTGCCTACTTTTCAACTTGTGTTTGTTGTTGTTTGTGAGTTTTGTCTTAATATGGAAGGCTCCCTTTCTGTTCCTTCTGAAAGTTCCTTGGGAAAAATCTTGGCTGAATGGCCAATTTATAGCTATGAACTTATGTCTAAAGAAAGAATGGTGTATTATTTTAACACCACTTGGCCAAGGTACATGTTGGAGTGTGAGGAGAAGTGGTCATTCAATGGAACCTGAAATTATACTATCTTAAAACTGGAATTATTTTGTAAAAGGTCAGGTAAATGGGACGAGATACCACATGTACAATTTTCCATGCAATTGCATAATAAAGAGACTGAAAGGCCTGAGACAAATTTAATGGTACAAAGGAAACCTCTATAAGTAATGAGGGAGGATAGTAAGACCCTAGATGATAAAATTGTGGAGGAATTCGCCAGGTTGGACTTCATGAGCCCATTCAATCCAAACTTCACAGAAACTGCTCCCCCACTTTTAGCTCCGCTATACCCGCCACTGCTGGTGGAAAGGTCAACGGTTGGGGAGGGTGTGGTTGGGACTGTTTCCTCAGTCCTACGCGCCCTGGGTTATGACTCAGGAGTGGGAATGATCTCCCCTTCCATGACCCAGCAGGGAACTCAGTTTGGCCAGAGGGCACCAATAACCAGGGCAGGGCAATTTCCATTACAGCAATACCCAACAGGGTACTTGAATGTGCAAGGACAGCTGGCAGGGTATTATTGGACTTATACCCCATTTTCCACCTCAGACTTATTAAATTGGAAAAACTCAAACCTGACTATAGACAGGACCCTCAGAGAATGACAGAATTGTTCACAAATATCTTTGTGACACACTGCCCCACATGGGCAGATGTACAGACCCTACTGAATATATTACTTACTGCTGGTGAGCATAGACTGGTGGTGGACAAGGCCAAGGAGGAGGCAAAGTATCTCCATGGCAAGGATCCTAATCAAACCCCAGACCCCAATGTTGACATACAGATGGCAGAACCAAATTGGGATCCTAATGTGGACGCAGGCAGGGTGAGAATAAATCATCACTGAAAGTATATTCTGACAGGCCTCCAAAGGAGAGTGCCTAGACTGAGGAGTTTAAACAGGATCCAAGAGTTAAAGCAAGAAGCTAATGAAGATCCCTCTGAATTTTTGGAACGTATCTGTCAGGCATATTGGAAATATACATATGTGGATGCAGAGGCCCCTGAAAACATGCACAGGGTTAATATGACATTTGTAAGGCAGAGTGCTTCAGATATAAGGAGAGAGCTACATCATACGGAAGGGGCAATTGGCATGAACCCTCGCAGCTGGTTGGTATTGCCTTTAAACTGCAAAATGCCAGGGAAGAACAGAAACTGAAACCTATGTGTGTTCTCTTAGCCATGCCAACCAAGGGTCCTTTCAGAAAGTCAAAAGCAAAGGGTAGGAAAGGCCACTCTAGGGAGGATTACAATCAGTGTGCTTTTTGTAAAGAGGAAGGACATTGAAAAGAATACTGCCCAAAATTGCAAAGGGCTCCAGATAACAAGAAAATCTCAGGAGAGCAAATGGTTTTTCGAGTCTGGGACTCAGATGATGAATGAGGGGGCCTGGGGCCCCATGCCTCAGTAATGGCTCCAATCCAAATGTCCCCACAGGAGCCCTGGGTAAAATTGACAGTGGGGACTCAATTAGTGGATATTTTAATTAACACAGGAGCTTCCTTTTAGCTCCTGTGTTAAACTCTAAACTAACTTCCCTTAGCAAGGACACGGTGGCAGCAGTCAGGGTAACTTGTCAGATCTAGCAATGACCCATGCTCCAACCTCTTGAGTGCCAACTAGGAGAACAAAAATTGAGACACAGTTTTTTATACTTGCCAGACTGCCCAATACCTCTCCTAGGACAAGATTCATTATGTAATTTGAATGCCCAAATAACTTTTTCTCCAGAGAAGAAATAACTTCACCTACAGGTACCACCTGAAAATCCTCTCCGGTTTCAATGCCCACTCACAGACAAAGAAGAAGAAGCAAATTCTCCTCCCCCCTGTGGTCCACCAAAAAGTGAATGAGGCCGTATGGGCTGATAGGACCCCAGGACAGGCTATAACAATCACACCAATTACTGTTTTGTTAGAAGAAGAGGTTTCATGTCCTTATAAGAAACAATACCACCTTAAAAAGGAAGTGTTGGGAGAAATTCAACCTATATTGAATAGATTTCTAGAGCATGGACAAATTCATCCCTGTCAGTCTTCTTATAATACACCAATTTTACCTATCAAGAAGCCCCCTACCAATGAGTATAGATTCATTCAGGATCTATGTGCCATTAATAATATTGTACAAGACATACACTGTATGGTGCCAAACCCATATACTCTTTTGACAACAGTACCAGGTGACTATGTATAGTATCTGGTACTGATTTAAAAGATGCTTTCTTTTGCATTCCTTTGGAGAAGGAGACCCAACTCCTTTTGCATCTGAATGGCAGGATCCTGAGACTAGGAAGACCTCACAGTACTGCTGGACTGTGTTGCTTCAGGGGTGTAAAAACTCTCCTACCCTGTTTAGTGAGAGCTTGGCAAGAGACTTGCAGAACCTGAAATTGGATCAAGGGATTCTGTTACAATATGTACATGATTAACTTATAGCCAGCTCTGATTATGATCATTGTCTTTCAAACACAGTGGCTGTGCTAAATCATCTGGCTTCATGTGGTTATAAAGTATCACCCAAAAAGGCATAGATTTACAAATAGCAGGTTACTTACTTGGAACTCCAAATTAGCAAGGAAACCCACAGCCTAATGTCAGATCAAAAGCAAGTCATCTTGAGTCTTAAGGTGCCCCAAAATAAAAGAAAACTGCACAAGGTCCTAGGAATGGCAGGGTTCTGTCGCATCTGGATCCCAAACTTTGGACTAATAGAAAAGCCCTTGTATGAGGCCCTTAAAGGGACAAATATGGGGCCCCTGATCTAGACCACAGACTGTCAAAATGTCTTTGGAAAAAGTAAAGCAGAGTCTCATGACTGCCTCCTCTTTGGATTTGCCTGACTTGTAGAAAGAATTTAAATTATACATTCATGAAAAACAAGGAAGGAGCCTTGGAGTCTCAGCACAGATGCTGGGGGACATCCCATGGCCAGTGGCATGCTTGTCAAAGCCACTGGACAATACTGTGAAAGAATGGCCTCCTTGCCTCTGGGTAGTAGCAGCTACTTGTGACTTGTTACAAGAAGCCTAAAAATTCACCTTAGGACAACATGTTGTAGTATATGCACCCCGCCAGGTTCTGACTTTATTAGAACAGAAGGTGGGTTATTGGGTGACCACAGGAAGGCTGGGAAAATACCAGACCATCCTTTTCGATAATCCAAACATTAAATTAAAGATTGTGTCTACTCTCAATCCTGCCACCCCGTTACCAGCTGAAGAGAACGAACCTTTGCAGCATGACTGTGTAGAGATTCTGGAGGCTGTCTATTCTAGTAGGATGGTTCTGTCAGGCCAGGTGATGCCAGAGCCAGATTGGCACCTTTTCACCAAGGGGAGCAACTTTATGGACAATGGACAACAAATGGATGTGCAGTGATCATGGAACAATGGATACCAGAAGCAATGGCACTGCCACCTGGGACTTCAGCTCAGAAAACTGAGCTGATTGCTTCAACCAGAGTTCTTCAGTTATCCAGAGAGAAAAAGGTAAACATTTATACAGACTCTAAATATGCTTTTGTGGTTGTGCATGCTCATGATGCCATTTGGAAGGAAAGGGGGCACCTGACATCAGGAAATAAGGATATTAAGTGTATGCCACTGAGATAATGGCCCTGATAGAGGCCATGGCTAAGCCCAGCTGGGTTTATGCACAGTCATGCACTATCCTCTTGACCAAAAAGGGGACACTTACGTTGCAAAGAGAAATCAGGCCAATGACAGGGCTGCTAAGAAAGCTGCTAAAGGTGATCTGTTTCTTGAGGCCTTGATACCCCAGCTGGATTTAGATCAATGTAAACCCCACTACAGTGATAAGGATGAAAAAAGAGCTAAAGACTGGGACTTTGACACTCGAGATGACACAGTTCAGTGGAGACAGAATTCCCATGCACTCATTCTTCTACCTGAAGCCTTGGCTTGACCTCTTATGAGGCACTTACATGAATGCACACATTATGGACATAATGCCTTAATGGACTTGGTGGGACCTCATTTAAGAGGACCCTGTTTGCAACAAACCTTCCAATAAATAACTCAGAGCTGCCCTCTATGTGGTGGAAACTATTCAAAAACAGAAAAGTGACCTGAAGCACAGGGTATCCAATATGTGGGGACCCACCCGTTTGATGATTGGCAATTTGATTTCACTCATGTTTAAAACAACTTGAAACTTCAAACACTTGCTTGTATTAGTGTATCCCTTTCTGTTTCTGACTGAGTGACCTGGAACTCCCTGTTGAATGCCAGAATTGTTTCCAGGGC
>NW_012145856.1:4017304-4018471 GCF_000956105.1 Propithecus coquereli
CACATTTGAAAAAATTTATTCATTGCCCTCGACAGTCTGGATATTTTTGCAAATATTCCACTGAAATATTTCCTATTTTACTTTAAACCTGTACTGCTTGTTCTTCTCTAATAGCCTGAAGGATTTAAGGCTTCTCCTCATTTAACCTGGCATCATATTATGGTAATTAATGATCTGTGTCCGAATTTCTTTCCACTACTCAAATTCATGGACTCCACATAATAATCAATGTTCCTCCACCCTTGTGTGAGCTACATGCACTTCCCCTGCATGCTGAGTGTCCTGTTTTACCATGGCCACATTTCAGTTACTTCTAGATATTTTTCACACATGCTCTAGTTCAATATATCACCTGTCCGGGTTGTACGTGGGAAACTTCCACAATTTCACTTGGGTTGTTGAGGATGGAGTTAATTTAAGCAATTTTTAGAGGCAGTCATATGTATAGACATAAAAATGAAAGACATCTTTCAACGCTATTGGATGTTAGAGGATGAAAACTCCATGAGGGGGAGTCTTTGTCTCTTTTGTTTACTCTTCTTATCTTAGTCCCTATTACAGGGGCTCATCTTTATTACATTCGATTAATATTCATTGAATTAATGAATAAATTAAGATGAAGCAGACCATTCAACTAGTTGTTTATCCAAATGAGCTAAGCAGAGATGAAAAGACCAATTAACAGGATAGTTCAAAAAAGAAAAAGAAAAATGAGAAGAAAGTAAACAGTCTTTAAAAAGTACATAGGAAGCAATGTCTAAAAAAGTTCTTAAAGTCTCAGAGTCCAGCTAAAACTATTATTTATAGGATTTCCATGAGGTTAAAGTGGGAGGGGTCTATTAAACTTGCTGACCTAGCAAGGACTCTATTTTGAGATCCAAATTATGTTCATTTTTTAAAATGCTGCCCAAATGAAATTGTAGATTTTTCCACTTTCCTCTCCCATAGATGTAAGATCTTCTTCATTTTTATAATTTTCGTATTGTGAAGATTGACATAGATGTCTTATGTTGCCTCCCAAACCATAAGATCTTTGAAGGCAAACTTCATGGCTGATTGATCTTTACTTTTTGACTCGTCCTTTCTTCTGTGACGAATGGTTCAGTGTCTGCCCAACAGTTGAGCACAGGGAATGAAGCTGAAGCTGAGGAAGTGGAAGGACTCCTG
>NW_012145856.1:4018521-4021167 GCF_000956105.1 Propithecus coquereli
TCATGCTGGGCTCAAGTTGCCTAAAAACATGAAGCTGACAGAATGTGTCTTTGGGACCATCTAGTCCTCTTTTCCTGCAAACGGTAGCTCTCATAAGCCAAAGCTTCCATTTCTCATTGCTCTCACCCGTCCCCTCTGGCTTGCCATTTCATCTAATGTTATACTGTACCTATTACAAAATCACTGAAGGCCTATATACAGGTGCTTGTATTGTTACTGTTCTCATTATTATTCTGATTTAATTCTAAGAAGGTTCACAATAGAAAATAATGCTACCTCTTTGCACATATTTTAAGCTTACTAATTTTACAGTGGTTTCAGTAAGTTTAAATAAATACACTTGCATTGTATGCAGAAGACATACCTCAAAGTCCAAACCTTATATATCTTTTTATTACACTACACCTGTCATGTCACTCAACATACCCGTCACTTGAAACATAAGTGAATGATGAGTGAATAACACATAGTCAGGGACTGCCATCTCAGGAAGGATATGCCAAATCAATCACACATAACAAACATGGGGCCCTTTCTTCTAGAAAGAGAATGTAACAGAGAGGACTACTGGATTGCTAGAATCTGTCACAGGGGTGGCGTTTCTTCTAGGTGGACAGCATGGAGACTTGACTGAACTGTGCAGTTTCCAGCGGAAACATCGCAGACTGCTCATCCTACTCCATCTCCACCATCAGTGCCGATACATATTTGTTATAGTCTCAAGCTTCATTATTTTTGTAGAAAGTTGGTAAGACATTATTGTAATATACTTTTGTCTGTAATTCATTTTGCTCATTCTTAAAACAGCAAACATTAATTTAAAATAAATTACACATCACTTACATGTCATATTAGTGCTTTTACCAAAGAACTGGAGCTCATCTCATCAAAAACACAATCATTTTGTTGCTGTTGTTTTGCTGTTCTAACTTATTTAGATGAAAATCTTAATTGTGTAACACAATTACCTGCTTTATTTTAGGCAAAATATTCCAAATTCAGTGTCAGCTTTTATCAGTGTCTTGTCATGATTTGAACAAGTTATTTCAATGTGTGACAAGACAATGGGTGTATATTATTACAGTATGTAAAACAGCTTGTTTGCAACCTAAAAAGACCTCCTATTTTTAGTATTTACATTTATAGTGTGTGCATCTATGTGTGATTTCTTAATTTCACCTTCCTTACTCATAACTGAGGACTTTTATTACTGCTTCTTACTATATTGTTTGGACCAATCCCCTTTAACTTGTCTTTTAATTATTTTAACATGCTAAGGTTTGAGAAGAATATATAAAATGTTTGTAAACTTTAAAGAAAGAAACCAAGTAAACAATTTCTATGCTAGCATCTTGTATCCTAAGTATTTTTCTCAGCAGCACAGTTTTGAAATGTACAGTTTAGAACCTTGGATATTACAAAAGGTTGAGTCCTTAGAACATGCCCTAACCACTTGGAATGGAAAATGCCGGTTTTTGAGTTACAGCCTTATCACTTATGAGTTTTGGTAGAGTAGATGTGGAATTTGATAAATGGTAGCTAATAATATTATTCCTATGATTATATTCACCTTAGCTTTCTTCTGTGAAAAAAGCATGTAACGGGACAGCTGTTGAAAATCTTCATAGCATTGTTGTGACTCTCAAGGAAGAGAATGTATGTGACAGTCCTCCATAAACTACAACAAAACACATGAAAAGTTGTCTTTTTACCTGTTCATGTAGTTGGCCCTCTTACTGAGCTTCGAGGTTGTCAGAAAATTGACATAAAATTAACAGGTTGTCACATAGCTATATGTTTAATTAGTACACATAATTTACCCTCTATGTTGTTTCCCAAGTATGAATTCTCTTTGGACTCTGGGATCCCGAAAGAAAAAAAAATGACACCATCCCCATCTACTTCTTATTGTTTCCTTCTTGATTAGGGATAAATGGGTTCATGGATATTGGATATCAGCCACATATTTGGCCTGCTAAATGGCCTGCTCTGCTGAATAAATCATATTAAATTAGACCGATGCAGGTGTTCAGATAGGAATAAAGAAAATACATTTTTCCTTGACTGATATCTTTTTCCAGTTGGCCCCAGGCCATCATAGTGTTTGTTAGTTCTGTGGCAGCTGCCATAAGCTTCTATCACTGAATTCTAAGTTCTGTGGCCTTCTGGTTCCAACTGTGCCTTGGCTGTGGGTTCTATTCATTGAAGATCATGACGTGAAAGATGCTTTCTAAGAGTTTTTATACAGCTGATCACAAACTTGTCAGTCGTTGTGTCTCACCCTTTTGTTTGTTTGGGGCTTTGCCTTTTTCTAAGTGCTGAGCAGGATGATGAAATAAGTTTGTCCCCATATGCACAGATTCAGTGGCATATTCAGAAGAAAGACGTAGGATATATGTAAACAATAAATTTCAAAATGATGTAATACAGACGGAAGACTTTATAAATTTAATCCATTAGGAGCTGAATTAAAGTTTGAATGAGGGAGGCAATATCTGAGATGGACATTTAGCAATTTGGACAAGTATAAAGAAAGAATGAATTTCGAACCCTCCATGCCAGTAAAGGCCTCTCTCTCTAATATCCGAGTCATTTTATAGAACATGTTGTTTCTTGCCTGTCATCTTTAGACCTGTACTCCCGAAT
>NW_012145856.1:4024437-4024951 GCF_000956105.1 Propithecus coquereli
CCCAGTATAAATGTCCATAAATAAATAGAGCACCTTGTATTGATATTTTAATCTAAGTATACCCTATAATCATGGCTAACCTAGTTATAAGAAAAGAATGCGTATAATTGTTCTAGGCAATAGGAATATTCATTTCTTCTGCACCTGTTTCACTGGTTTGTTGGGAAAATCAACAGATAAATTAATGTCTTTAAAAGGTTTTTGTACATTTGAGAAAAGGCTATAATTAATAAGATATAGGAACACTTGGAGGAAGGATATTATATTAATAATTACAGGACAATAGGCAGGGGTGTTTGAGTGAATCAACCACACATTTTTGAATCACGGAATTTTAATAATTTAATACCTTTTGTGGTTTCCACTCAGACTTTCCTTTACAGAGCTGACCCAACAACAAAATACAATCATAAATTACAAATGTTTGCCTCATGAATTTTGCAAATGACATCTTCAGTGAGCGATTTGTCAGATTTCCACCTGCCACCACTCTATTTGGCTCACTGCCAAAGCA
>NW_012145856.1:4025001-4026559 GCF_000956105.1 Propithecus coquereli
TTTTTTTTTTTTTTTTTGCATAAAGTGCCCTAAGCTCTAGAAAAAAATCACCATCCAGACAGCCTGAGTAAAGACAGCTGGCTGTTCAGAAAACAATTAGTGAAAGTGCATCATGAAGATAAATCTGACCCAGAGAGAAAAACATCTGAGGTTTTTTGGCTTTTAATATTTGAAGTATGCTTTATATCTAATAATCAGAATTCCTCTAGGGATTGCCTTTAATTTTCTTGTAAAGTTGGAACTTACACAACTTTTTGGCGTTGTAGGCACTAGGTAACTTTGCATTTTGTAAAGATTTTTAAAGTCTGACGTTATGTTCTACAGGGATCATTAAAATGTAGAGTGGTTTTTGTAGACCATCTTCCCCGAAACAGTTGCAAGGCATTGGGTTCAGTATTCGGCACAAAGTTATTTCATTTACTCCTCAAAACACTAAAAGGTAGACTGTTTTTCATGCTTAAAAATTAATAGACTTTTTTTAGAGCAGTTTTAGGTTTACAGAGAAGTTGCATAGTAATTCCAGAGAGTTCTCATGTACCCATATAATCCTCTCTACCCCACTGTACCCACACATTTGTTAAAATTGAACTGCTATTAATACATTATTATTAACTAACTCCATAGCTTACATTAGGGTTCACACTTTGTGTTGTACACTTTATGGCCTTTGACAAACACATAATGTCCAGTATCTACTATTACATAACCTATAGAATAATTACATAATTCCACTGCCTTAAAAATAGGCCTGTCCTCCACCTAATCATCCTTAAACCCTCTCCCCAATCCCACTGTAACCTTTGATCTTTGTCCTTACTCTGTAGTTTTTCTTTCCCACAGTCATATAGTTGGGATAATACTGTAGGTAGCCTTTTTAGACTGGCTTCTTTCCCTTAGCAATATTCATTTAAGGTTCCTCTACATCTTTATGTGGCTTGATAGCTCATTTCCTTTTATAGATGAATAACATTCCATTGTCTGAATGCATCAAAGTACGCTTACCCATTCACTTATTGAAAGCCATCTTAGTTGCTTCCAATCTTTGGAGATTTTGAATAAAAGCTACTATAAACATTCACGTGCAGAGTTTGGTATAAACATAAATTTTCAAATTGGATAAATACCTAGGAGTGTGATTGCTGGATTGTATGGTAAGCCTATATTTAGCATTTTAGGAAACTGTCAAACTGATTTACAAAGTGTCTGTAGCATTTTGCATTTCCACAGTCAATGAATGAAAGTTATGTTGCTCCCCATCTCCGTCAGAATTTGGTGTTGTCAATTTTTGGATTTTAGCCATTCTAATCGATGCGCAGGGATATCTCATTATTTTCAAGGAAGATTTTTTAACCACCGAGATGGTTAAAAGTAAGGGCTTTGTAGCAGTGGTCCTGGTATTGTAGTTTGATACTTCCCAGCTGTGTGATCTCAGGCAAATTCTTTGAAAACACTGCGACTCAGTTTTATCGTATGTAGATAGCGTTGGTGATATTAACTACTTATAAGGTTACTAGAAGAAAGAATAAATTGGTGTGCTTAAAGTGCTTAGAAGTGCCTG
>NW_012145856.1:4037114-4037658 GCF_000956105.1 Propithecus coquereli
TTGCACACCCAAAGGTTATTTCTTTCTATGCTTATGAGGAGTTCATGAACGTGTTACAAAGGGAGGGAGTATAATACTGAGTAGTCTGCTATATTGCCTGCGTTCCAGTCTGAGTTCCAGTATTCAGCCTCTTTGGCCTCTATTTCCTTATCTATAAAATGAGGATTGTGATATCTTATTTTTTAGAATTAAAGATGCCATCGATGGCCAAATGAACCATTATCTCATACGACTAATAAAAGGAAACTGAACAGTGACAATTAAAATATAACTCATTTAGTATATAATAAAAGTGAATCTGCAAAAAGCCCTGGATTTAAGGAAACAAAAGTTCTCCAGTTAGTACTACTTTCTTAGCACTTAATCCTGTATAGGCTGTAAAGTCATTATGATTGATTTCCTTTACTTCAATTTTTGTGTCTTATTTTATTTTCATCATTGTAGAATTTTTATTTCAATATTTTTCCCCTTTGAGTATGCAATTTTTAGTCATGATTTGGATTATGGAAATCAAAGAGAAAGCGTGACTCTTCTGAGAAAGTGT
>NW_012145856.1:4049638-4050578 GCF_000956105.1 Propithecus coquereli
GCAGGAGTGCATTTTAGAAATGTAATAGAAATTACAAATAAAATCTCATAGAATGTTTGATCCACCCATAACAATGGTAGCTAATCATATAGTAAAATGAAAAGAAATGAGTTTTTCCCAATAAATCTGCATCTTGACTTTGTGGCACTACATTGGATCATTCTCATTCTAACTGCTTTACTCTAATTTTCCAAGTTCCTATAGCAGCTGGCTTTTATGAAAAGGGTAGGATCCTTGATTGACACCACATTAGAGGCACCTTGAACAATCCTAGACTTTGCTGAGGGCAGAAACTACGAAGTTATTTTTGTGTTCCTATTTTCTCTTTCACAGTTCTCACAAAGCTACTTAGAGACTGCGAGGAAAAAAAAAAAAAAAAACAGTAAAATTTTCCAGCCCATAGAGACATCCAGGCAAATGTGTCCTTTGTGAGGAACATTTAGAAATGATGGCCACTATTCACTTCAGGTGCCTATAGAATGAACCTCAAGGATGCCATGGGAAATGAAGGGACAGAGGGAGAAGGCCCGCCAGTGTAGCATAAGCCAGATTGTCAGTCTCTTGGGAGCCTCTAGCCTTGATTGGCTAGGAGGGATTTGAAAGAAACATCACCTCTAAATTTCACTGGTAGGAAAGAGCAGTGATGGCAAAACTTCCTACTTGCCTCTCCTTTTCCCATTGGGTTGACTCTATTTTGTGACTATTCGAGACCGTGCAGAATGAGGAAGATTCATACATCTCTTATACACAAGCACAAGGTTTCAGGATCTGATTGTTTGCATCTCTTCTACCTTGCGTCCCATTTTCTTTCTAAAGGGCTCTTTCTTTTTTTCTCTCTGAATGAATTATGCTTCTCTATTGGACGTTGGGCAGGGGGGAGGGGGGAGGAAGGTGGAGGGGACGGGTATATGCATACACAAAGAGTGCAATGCGCACCACC
>NW_012145856.1:4050628-4051788 GCF_000956105.1 Propithecus coquereli
TATATTATATTCTTATATATTTACAAGTGTGTAACACCAAGATGAATGCATAAAATAAAATTCTCTATGGACCATTTTCTCTTAATAAAATAGAGACATAGAATTATATATGCTCATATATATTCACATGCATGTGTGCTTGTGATTATAATATAGAGTAAAACCTGTGATAAAGCCATACTGAGGTAAAATGATTACGATTGCCTAAAATATAGGTATTTGTTAATCCTATGTAATGAAATGCAGTGTGCTCGCCTAAGTAGCTAGCCACAGAAGTTCCAGGATCAGGACATGTGATACAACACCATGTGGATGTAGCAGCAGTTTTCTGCTCATGAAGGGATCATTTCTAGAGCTTACAGTTGAGCTTACAATTCTATAGATCATTTTTATCAGCATGATTTAGGGATGTTGCACCTGCAGAATCAGTTGTGGAGGTCCACCCTCTGTCTACCCATTTTTAGAGATAGGATGGCTATTTCTCCTGTCCCAACAAGAATATAAGACATTGAGTCATTGGGGACCAGAGTAAGGAAGAGAAGAACTGGAATTATCAATCTAGTTATATCTGACCTAAAGTTTTGAATAAATGTGTTATCCTGGGGTTTTACTGTATCACTGAACATACCAAATGGCCAAACATTAAAATTAATGAGGATGTAAAGAGACCATACCTCTTAAACCCTATTGGTGGGAATATAAATTGTCAAGACCACGTTGGAGAAGAATGTGACTATCTCATAAAGCTCAAGATCTCACAATTCTATATCTAACTGTACACCATGGATAGGGTGACTGACAGAACTGGTTTGCCTGAGATTAACAGTTTTCCAGACATGAGACTTGCAGTGCTAAACACACAAGGCAAACTGAAACAGCTTGACAACCCTAAACCCTGGAAGAATTTTGGCATGGGAGCACAAGGAGGCATAAGTAAGAGCGCTCACAGCAGCACTGTAGATACAGTAATCAATATTGTTAACAAATTCAGTATTCATTAACAAAAAGAAGAGTATTAAACAAATAGTTATATTCATAACATAGAATTACATAGAGCAGTAAAAATAAATGAGAGACAAATTTGAACTTCAAAAATGAAATAACGGATGAAAAAGTAATATTAGAGACATGTTACAATTGGATTACATCTATATATCATG
>NW_012145856.1:4055558-4056123 GCF_000956105.1 Propithecus coquereli
ATTAGCCTAGGTTTATGCCAGTAAAGGAAGGAAAAGACTCACCATTTAGGTTCTGTCAATATGTATGGAATACTTAATTATCTTCCAGGATCTCTGTTAAGAACTTCCACAAGTTATCCTGTGCCATTCCTACAACAATCTTGTAAACCCCGCAACTTATATGTAGGTGCCCATATCTTAAGCAAGTTTTCGATGTTGGAACTCTTAATTTCAAAGCTAACGGCATTGCCCTTTAAATGCATGTTATGTCAGGTTTTCCTAAAGTTTGCTCTATATAGATTCCTAACATTCTAAAAAAACTAAATCTAGTTTCTATTAGATTATTTTTATCAGACATCATATATTCTAGCCAGAATATGAATTGTGATGTCTGAACTTAACTCCAGCTTTTTATTGCATTACGATTACTTGAATTTCCTCAAATGTTGGACTTTCTCATCTCTCTGCAGGTCTAGGTGCTTTGGATTTACTAATATTTGAAAGTTACCAATATATGATCACATATGTATAACAATAGTATTAATATATCATCTATTGCTATTTATGCATTGCTAATGGCTTGTTT
>NW_012145856.1:4056594-4057997 GCF_000956105.1 Propithecus coquereli
ATTTGTTGATTGCCTACCATGTTTTAACCATGGTATTGTACTACTTGATCATGAACTATCTGGCATAAGGCAAAATATCCACAGGGAAGGTATATGGAATAACAGTTTCCCTCTTACCCCTTCCCTCCTCTGGCTATATTTCAAAATAAAAAAATAAGATCCAAGTTTAATTTCAAGTGTTAACTTATAAAATAGCCATTAGGAAGAGCAGATCATCCCTATTCAAAGTCTTTTTAAAGGCAAATGTTTCCCAGGATAATATTTGGCATTAATCTTATTTAAGACATTAATAAATATACTGAAAATGTGCTACTCAGGTGGGAACATAAAAATAAGTTAAACCAAAGAACCAAATATTGGTGAGGCTCTTAATTGGTTGGGGCTTTCATGTGTATTTTAATGTAGAAATCCACATATACTTCAATGGACTTTTGATTATAATTTGACCTCCAAACTCCATTTATCTGCATCAAAAAGAATGCTCTGATCAATGAAGATAAATATTTTACTTTTTGATAGCTATACTTAGCTGTTGTAAACTGATTTTTGGTCTTTGCATTTCTCTCCTTTATCAGTTTTGTAAGCCTAAATTACACTAGGGGGGCTGCCCACCTCACATTGTACCAATTCAGATTTTCTAAACATATACTAAATGTCTGATGTTGGAATATGATGACACCTTTAAGGTGTGTTTATCCTTTTGTATATATGTATGAGTGGCCAGTTAGCAGGTCCTAGATGACATACTTATGCAACTTCTTCACATTCAAGGCTTTGCAAGCAAAGGATTGCAATATATTCTGAATATGCCATATACTGCAGCATACAAACTGCTCTTGTTTTACAACTGGGGGAGGGGGGTAGGGGAAAGTTTCTTTAGAAAGAAACATTTCAACTAGTAACAAACCCCAAAGATATGATGACATTCAAGAGAAATTCAAATAACCTGAGTGAGTGAAGATGAAGGCTTGGAATCCAAACACACAGAATTTATGATGTTTTGAGAATAGATAATAACTATGAATCAAAAATGGTAGAGAATTGAGGACTGAACCTCTGGAAAGCTCCACATCTAAGTGTGAGAGAAAGAATAGGAGCCAGTTAAAAGACACACCGATGTGGTCAGAAAGGTAATTGCGAAAGCATATATTATGGTTTTAAGGAAGATAAGAAGACAGAGAAGTTCAAGAGCAGAGTATTCCATATTAGGACTATACAGAAAGTTCTAGGCCAAGCAGACCAAAAATAGAAAGACAAAAAAAAAAAACCTGAATTGTGCTGCCATAAACATTCGGGTGCAGATGTCCTTATCATAGAATGTTTTGTGCTCTTTTGGGTAGATGCCTAATAGTGCTATTGCTGGATCGAATGGTATTTCTATTTTTAGCTCTCTGAGGTATCTC
>NW_012145856.1:4058047-4059382 GCF_000956105.1 Propithecus coquereli
ACATCCAGCTCACCTAAAGCACTTATTTAAACAGAGATGGCTGGGCCCTACCTCCAGATTTCCTACTCAGTAGGTCTAGAATGGGACCTGATAATTTGCATTTTTAATAAGTTGAGAGATGATACTGGTATTTCTGGTCCAGGGCCAAATCTCTTGTGGACATACAGAAATTGTAATTTGTACTGGGATGTTTGGTAGAGATTGAGGGGAAGAAGAAGAAGAGTGTGGCAGACTAAAGTGAAGTGTATTTAACCTTCCATGACTGACTTATGAATGAATGACAGCTATGCTAATACATGTGCTAGGTAGATTGATGTAAGTTTAATGATATCTCAGAGATAATACTAACTAGTTGCTGGGTCAACAGGTGATCAGAATGAAACATTCAGATTTGCTAATGTCTGAATGTCTGTCCTGTTGAAGCAAGACCTGAGCAAACTGGTCTCATCAGTAACAAGTTGATAAGATTTTGGCAGTGTATCTGAACTCCACTAAGATTCTTTCACTCTGAAATTCTATTAGTATGTCCCCAGCCAATGCATATACTTTAAATGAACATGCTTGTCTTCACAGCAACCCACATCTAGTACTTAAGTCTATTTGAGAAATTTGTGCTAAAAAACTTCCCTCTGGCATTTTTCTCCATCTCCTTTTCAAAAATCCTGATTACTAATATTAGCCTGTGTCCATGCATTTAACATTCTTTAGATTTGAAAAGGATTCTCTTCTAATTTCCTCAGGATGAATACTCAGATATTTCTTCTCTGGTTCTATTGTTTTGAGGTTCTTGGGAAAAACCAAGTCCATAACCATGTTCTGCTTACTATATTATGGCTCCAGAAGGCAAAGCTCCAATTCGTGGTGATTATGCATTTGTGTGGGAGGTGAAAAAATATGTTTTATTCCAGTATTTAGGAGTTCTGTGAAGGTCAAATGCATGTTAGCTTCTATTCTCATTATTGAGTACTTTATCCTGTTTTATTTCTTTGTAAAAATCATATCTCTTCACTGCCAAGGTCAGGATGAGACACATATTATGTACCCATAAATATTCAATGATTTATTTGTTGAATTATAAGTGGAGTAGGGACATATTTTACTTGGAATATTTACATATTCAACACAGTAGTAACAGATGCAAGGAGAAGCTTTGTATACTTAAATATTGGGATCAGGATAGATCAATATAAAATAACATCTTTTACTCCATTCTTTCCTTCCTACTCCCTCTTAAATTAAGCTTAATAATAGAATGCAAAAGGTGGACAAAAAATATAGGACTTCCCACTGCTTGAGGCAGTTTTATTCCTTTAAATTCTAAAGTGAAAAATAAAG
>NW_012145856.1:4059432-4060551 GCF_000956105.1 Propithecus coquereli
TGGTTAGAATACTGACCCTCACTAAATTTTTTTATTCTATGCCATTTTCTATGAATACCAGTTTGGAATCTTCCTAAAATTATATAGTTCTTAACCTTTTACGTTTGTAACTCTTGTCTTTAGTAACAGAGTGTGATTTTTTTAGTAGAGGAATAGACATTTTGCTTAATAGACACCTAAAAATGAATAAATATATGATGTAACAAGTTTCTGTGTTTATATAGACTATGTGGACACATGTTATTCTATTAAAGTGTCCCATTTTTTCTTTTTTTATTGTTAAATAATCCCTCCAGTTGCTTTGGAATTTCCTTCATAACAGCGATATCTTATGTTGTAATTTTAATCTTAATTTTATGGCCAATAGTGACAAACTCTGGTAAAATGTAACAAAAGAGTACTGGAATTAATGAATACAATTAATATTATTAAGAGTATGATAATAATGAAATAGAAAAGTACATCATTTTCTTAGAATTCTCTTAGTGGTAGATAATAGATTTTGTGTAATATATTTCAATAAAAATTGTAAAATTGCTTTAATATTCCCCAAACAATAAAATAATGTTATTTTGAGAAGGAAAAGGTGAGGATAGACTATAGACGCAGGAAATTCAGCTATAAGGTATGAGTAGTAACATAGATAGTGTAAAGGAAAATGTATGTGACATATAGTATTTAATTCTCCCCTACTGTGTATATACCACTTCCTTTAACCTTAGTTTCCTTCTCTATGAAACAGCTTAACTCATATTGACCTCCCTTGGACTGGAATCTTTATACACAGGCCAGTGATTTGAGCTCTGTCTGTTATTTTTAGGTGTTCCACCTGCCTGCCTACCTTCTTAATTTTTAGTATTTTACTTCTATTCAATCTATTTATATATTCTACTTCTGACTTCTTCAAGATTTCTGAGCAAGACCATTGAATTTTTTATAGCTATTCAAGTCCTACACAAGTACAATTTTATTATATTAGATTCTTTCTCTATCATTCTCCTTCCCTAAGCTCAAACAAAAGTATTACACCCCTTTGGTAGTATTTCATATCTCTGTGAGGATCCCTCTTGTCTTCTCTTCTTGGTCTGGTAAGTTTACCATAACAATGTCTCAATGTCA
>NW_012145856.1:4072801-4074721 GCF_000956105.1 Propithecus coquereli
GGCAGTATCAATAGATATGACAAAATCCAATAAGGACCTAGAATTACTAGAATCCAATAAGGACCTAGAATTATTCCATATGTAAATACAGGGAGCAGTAAACATTTTTTGAGCAAAGGAGGTGTGTAGTATTCATTAATAAGATTGATCTCCAGGTTTTATTTATTCTTCTTTCATTTTGGCAGTCTTCAGTTTTATGCTAAATACGTAAAATATCTTCAGGCTGTCAGAGTCAGTTAAGGCAATTTAATAGAAAGATAATGGTCTTAAAAGGGGAAAAAGTAAAACAGGATTTCAAGTACTATCAGCAGGGGAGAGATTGGGATGTCATGGCAGGTAAAAGAATAGATAGAGATGGAGTATGGTAGGCAGAGCGTGCTTTAAGCTTCATCAGTGAGGACAGTTGCAATCAGGACAAGTATTAAACCATGGAGCAGGCCAACTTCATGAGAGAGAATGCCTTTTCAGTGAAGAAATACAAAGACCACAAATAAATCTGTAAAGTGAAATCTACAAACTTTAGTAAATTTATCATGGTTACCAATACCTAGAGGTTCAACAAGTCATCATTCAGAATCAATCTCATCCTTCCCAGAATAGCTTCCTGTTGACTAGAGAGAACACGAGCTCAGTCTTAGCTGTGTGGCATTTTCTTTGGGAGGGAGGCTGAGTATTAAGGGAAGTATTGGGACAGTTCACAGACTGTGATTACAAAATGAATTTCATTTGAAGGTTTGATACGACATTCTTTGTGCAGTACTACTGTAGTACTTTCTTAATGTTTTCCCTGCAAACTCTTGTCAATGCTACCTGCAAATTCAAGTTCCTCAGATAAAATCTAGAAGGTAGTAATATGTGAAGTTCTAGTAAACTTTCCAGGATACTTTGTGAATTTAGCCAGGGTACAAATCAATCAATCCCGAATTTTATTTCTTTTGTCACTAAAGCCTAATGTATTATTGAATTAATATGGTATTAAATTTAAGAACACTGCATCCAATATCTTGAAAGGCATTTAGAGAAAATATGTATTGATTAGAACAAAGAAAGCAGTTCTATTTGGTAAATAGAACAATTTATAAAGAACTGATAACAAATGAAGAACAAACGGCTTTAGCTAGCTCAATGTACATAACTTTATATGTTCACATTTCACAAATAATATAAACCAATAGCTCCATTTAGAATGTCAGGGAGGAATTAGAACTGAAAAATAGGAAAACAAGGAAAGACCATCAATGCTAGAGAATTTTTCTGTGGTTACTGAGGACAAGTTGAAACACTGAAAATTGGTTCTGTTGAGACAGAAGAATGTACAAAATATGTATCAGTGTTACCACTTCATAAAATTAGACATCTCAATATTTAAAGTAAACCTCTCTCCACCACCAACACACAAGTTTTCTCTAGTCTTTTGAAAGTTTTCTTTCTTTCATGTGTATCTGAGATATGAGGGATTTATTGAAAGGTGTTTTTTACCTGGATTTACTAGACGTGCCCTCTTCTTTTTCCCCATGAAGTCTGGAAATTTTAGTACATGAAATACTTTAAATAAACAGAATGAAATTCTCTCTACAAACTGTGAAAATGCTATCATTTATGTGAAGAAAGGATCTTGTTTTGAGGGATCAAAAAAACAATACAAGAATTTCACAAAAAATTAGAAATGTGGTTTGTATTTGTTCTTTTAAAATATAATGGCTTTTCTTTTATCGACTTAATAGGCAATCAGAGGAAACGAGTTCAAAGAAATAATTAACAAATAACTGTATTTCCTGTCAAGTGGTATCTTAGGAAATAGGCTCTCTGTAAAAACAAAACAAAAGACCCAAATTGATAGTATTTGCCAATTTCTGTGGTATAAATACTCCAAACATAGCCCATTTCTAGCTCATAATAGTTTAACAACCAGCTTACAAA
>NW_012145856.1:4076106-4077064 GCF_000956105.1 Propithecus coquereli
TTATATATACTATATATTAGTTACTACAAGAGTGAGTTCCTGACATAAGGATGAGTTTGGCCCCCTTCTCCTCCTCTCTCTGTCTCTGTCTCTCTCTCTCTTTCTCTGATGTGTGCTCTCTTGCCATGTGATGCCTTCTACCACATTATAAGGCAGCAAAAAAACCCTCAGCAGAGGCAGCCCCTTGATTTTGGCTTTCTAGCCTCCAGAACCATGAGTCAAAAAAGCTTCTATTGCTTATAAATTACCCAGTCTGTGGTGTTCTGTTATAGCAGCACAAATTGGACAAAGACAAATATTAACCCCTTAATGGTTTACAAATACTTTCTCCGATTCCATAGGTTGTCTCTTCATTCTGGTGATTGTTGCCTTTGCTATGCAGGTGATTTTTGTATAAGGTGTGAATTAGGGTCTAATTTCATTCTTCTGCATAAGGATATCTAATTTTTCCATCACCATTTATTGAAAAGACTGTTATTTCCCTGTTGTGTGTGTGTGTGTTTTGGGCATCTTTGTTGAAAATCAACTGACCCAAAATGTGTGGATGTGTTTGTGACCACTCTATTCTGTTTCTTTTGCCTATGTGTCTGTCTTTATGCCAGTATCATGTGGTTGTGGTTACCATATCTTTGTAGTATATTTTGAAATCAGGGAATGTGATGGCTTTGTTGTTTCTGCTCAAGACCGCTTTGGCTATTCAGAATCTTTGTGATTCTATGAAAATTTTAGAATTGTTTGTTCTGTTTCTGTGACAAAATGCCATTATCATTTTGATAGAGATTACATTGAATCTGTAGATCACTTTTGAGTATTATGGACATTTTAACAATACTAGTTCTTCCAATCCATGATCATGGTATATCCTTCCATTTGCTTTGTCTTCAGTTTCTTTCAACAATGTTTTGTAGTTTTCAGTGTGCAGATTTTATTTTCTTGGTTAAATTTATTCCTAAGTATT
>NW_012145856.1:4078874-4079570 GCF_000956105.1 Propithecus coquereli
ATCAACACAAGTTAATACACCATGGAAGAAAGAAAAATGCATTATATTTTAGAACTTTTAATGAAACACTTTTCCTGGTTTTTGAACAAGGAACCCATGTTTTCATTTTGCAGCAGCTTCTTCCAACAATGTAGGTGGCCTTGCTTATCAGTAACAGAGACCAGGCTAGCCAAAGACTTAAAACTTGTGCAGTGATAGTTTCCAAATTTTTCACCATAGAGTTCCATTGTCCCTCAGTTTTTTCAGATATTATTGAATTATTCCCCAGCTTTTTATTGAGAATAACAAACTAGACTATGCCAAACACTGCTAGCCTTTTCTTAATTAGACGTGGATCCCAAGGAGCCAAGCTTTAATTTTGCTGTATTCCTCTTGAAAACACCCCTACCATACATAAAGCACAATGAAAGTACTTTAAATATTAATACTAATTGTAGCGAAATGGTAGAAAATATTTTTTAGGCAATTAAACTTTTCTGAGGCCCTTTGACGGCCTGTTACTGGTATTTAAGGAGCTCATTATTTACTATCAATTTTCTCTGCATAATACTGGCAACTAAATATAGAATCTCTCTATTTTTAATGAGGTTCTATCAAAGTGTGTTCCTCAAGTATGATAATTACAGTCCACAGGTTCTCTTTACTCCCATTCTATTTAATAAAATAAAATGTTTAAAACCATTTTTTTTTTTTTTT
>NW_012145856.1:4093261-4094653 GCF_000956105.1 Propithecus coquereli
CTATTCTTATTTAAAAATCTCAAAACAAAATTAGAAGGTATGCTGTCAACAGATCTGCTTTTATGATGGTGTGTCTTAAGCAGCATTTGCATGAATCCTGTCTATCATAATGTTAGCCAGACTATAAAATGTGAGTTCTAGGAAGAGAAGAGAAAAGAACAATATATTTAATCCAAACTACAAACATTTCAAATTTAGAAAGAAAATTACTAATGAATATCACTTTGCTTTTAATCAAATCTAAAGAAAATAAGATGTAGGTTTTATACACTTCTTTAGCAATTTAGTATAATAATACAAAATTAAATTTTAATAAGCTAGGTAAATTAGTTGCAGGTTTCTATGGTGTGATTAAAGTATTCCGTGGCTCTTTAATGGATGGAATTGGTCCTGTCAATAAAATTGGCACTCTCTTCAGTGACTTTCTCCATGTGTACCTTTGTTGACAGCTAAGACAGCCTAAGTCAACATTCTTCAGAGGATGTAAGTAGAAAATTCCCTGCAGGACATCTGGGTTGGCAAAGGCAATATTGAATGTCCCAATCATATCTCATGAAAGCATACTGCACCCTGAAGTTTGAATTCATTTTTATTTCTCATTGAGACTGAAAATAAGAGATCGTCAGGGACACTAGCTGTATCATATGCATTTTCCAGAAAAAACTGAGAAACAGACTTTCTGAAAGGAGATAATATTATCAACAAAGTGATTTTAGAAACTACGGGCCTAAATACAAGCAGCAAAAAGTTATCAGATCAATGTGGGCAGCACGTCTAAATGGAAAATGGTTTTTTTTTTTTTTTTTTTTTATTTCGGCCATACCGCCTGAACGCACCCAATCCTGTCTGACCTCAGAAAATGGGGTTTTAAACATAATTTGCTAATCCTCAATTATTAGCTTTTGTGGTAGCGATGAATGCAAATTATGTAATTTTTGCATTGTAAAAATGACTTTAGGAATGGAGAAAACACTCAATAACTCTTTTTATGAAGCATCCACTCTATAGGTACATTTGTTTTCCAGCAAAACTCCGGTAGTTACCACAATATTCTGGTAAAGACTAAATTCCCAAACCGTATAGGTTTGATAAATGAAATTAACTTATACTTTCTTTACATTGTACAAAACATTTAAATGTAAGTTATTTCCCCTTCATTCTCACAGGCAATAATTACCTCCATTCTGCAGATGGAAAATCTATTCATGTAAGTATCATGGATAAATTCACACAGCTTATAAAACCGGGTTGGTTGAAACGGGAAAGTGAGGTGTAATTGAAAATGACTCATAGATAAGGCCAGCACTGCATTCTAATCTTAACCACCAGTTAACCAACTCAGAAATTAAACTTATTTAAGTATTCATATATGTATAATCACTATGATATATA
>NW_012145856.1:4094893-4097956 GCF_000956105.1 Propithecus coquereli
TTTCCATATGTGCACATAAGTGTTGATCAATTAGTTCCAATTTAATGGTGAGTACATGTGGTGTTTGTTGCTCCTTTCCTTCAGCTGATCAGAACGAATTCATCATTTTAATCAAGGAAATTTGATTCGCAATTTTTAAATCATCGGTTACATGAACCAATTACCCAGGTGTCAGCAATAGGATAATTCTGAATGGATTAGGCAAGAGACTGCCCTATTCCCAGGGCTGAGAACAATACTCTCATCTGTCTTCCCACAACATGATAATGAGAAAAGACAAGGGCATTTTCCACTACATTCACTCTGCTGTAATTATTTTGCTCAAACATTCAGTGAAAGTCTGTTTTATGTATGCAAATTCAAACACATGAACACACACACACACACTACACAAATAAAACTAATCTAAGAACCACAATCTCTGTTTAAACCATAGTTGGCTCTCTATGGCTAAGAGTGTGATGGGTGAACTATTGTTTCAACATACAAGTTTCTTCACAATTTGAATCTATCCTAATTCTCCAGTCACATTTCCTACCTGTTAAATATTCAGTGACATGAAAGAGTTCTCACCATTTCCCCAAAATGTCATGCCCTTTCATGTTTCCATGCTTCTGCATGTTCCTTACTCTGCTTTAAAGTCCATTCTAAAATCATTCTATTTCTAGAAGACTTCTATTCGTTATTCAAAACTCACAGCATCTGCCTGAACGTACTTGAGTCATCCAGTAAAAGTAGTCACATTGTCCACTGTATTTTTATACAATTAAGAATATGTTTATTGTTATACCTTTTGGATAATTTTATTGTAAATTATTTGCATATATGTTTCTTTGATTATGCTGTAATTTTTTAAATTCACTTGTCACCAGAACATAGCATAGTTTTTGGAACAATACATATTCAAAACATATTTCTAGACTAAATAAAAAAATAAATACCTTATACTTCAAAAGAATGTTTTAATCTCATCAATATTTTAATAACATGTATTATTCCCAAAAAGTGAAAAGTTACACAGAAACTCAAGAGCAGAACTTTCATAGCAAATACTAGATCATAAGTTTTAGCTCTTGGGTAAAGTTTAGACTATAATTAATGCATTTTGCTACCTAAAATATTTATGAATGTAAAAAGTTATCATTACCAATTGAGTTCATTTGGAAGATCAACCTTAAAATTTGAAGTGTTGCACTTATTTTGCTTCATAAATTGTAATAATTTAGGCATTCTAAATCCTTGTTCATATTTAAAATAAAATCTTAAAAGTCAATCTGATATAACTAAGAATGAATTTGATTTTTCCAGTTTCTTTGCATTGGTTGGTTGTTAAAAATACTGGTGTGCATTCAGTATAAATCTACTGAATACATTCCATGCATCGAGCAACATATAAGTCACAAATAACTATGGGAGTCATAAGTATAAAACTAGTCATTGACTTCTTCTGTGAATCATATACACATATGTAACATTAAATAACTGTATAAAGTTATATATATCACATTCAAAAGTGTGAAAGAATTAAAGAGTGATGTTAGAATTCAGAAGATTGGTAGGTACATGAATAATCAGAGACATTAATTCCCATGATTTGAATTTATAATGCATCTGCATCTGTTTGATTTAATGAAGTTGCTTTATCACATTTTTTTTTAATAGTGCTAACTCAAGATCACTCTTACAGTGGCAACTTTGTTAATTGTTCCAAATATACAAACTATACCCCTTCAAAACTACTTAGGGAGATTTATTAAGACTGAATAAGAAACATGCACATATGGGAAGTGGAGTTGGGTAAACAGATGAGTTGGATCAGTCTAAGGATGGCAGGACTATGAATCTAGGTGTTAGGACAGGTCAAGTTAAGTTCATCTATTAGGATATAGGATCCATTTTAGGGGTTGAAAATTATAGCCCAGGTATAGGGACATGAGCGTGAAATTAGTTTTCAATGTCTCTGATCAGTTTATAGGACAAGAGGACATATGAATAGCATTGACAAAAGATTCTAGTGATGATAGAGGCTTGGGGAGCCTTTCGCAGCAGAAATAAGGAAACCAAAAGCGAATATACAGCAGCTCAGTTACACCACATTAAGTACTCAGTGCCAAAATCTACTTAGAAAAGGGAGGTTTGTGGAGGGAGAAACAGAGTCAAAACACGGAGTCCTTTAATTAGAGTATTGGGGAAGATAGGCAGGGTCTACATTATAGGGCAGGGAATTCATTGTTTGGATAATTCATCATAAATTTGGAATATTTCTTAGCTCCATGGGCTTGACTTTGCAATGAATAGCAGGATCGAGAGCCAAGGTTATAACTAGCTAAATTTCGCAACTGAATGGGTTGAGAAAAGGGAATAAAAATTGACTTGGCACTGAGAAGAAACTAACAGACTTTTCAGCTAAAGCTATCCGGACAGTTTGGGGCTGATTTGCTGAAATGCTTAGAGATTAATTATGAAGATCTACACTACAAATCAGAAGAGAGGTTTGGAAGTTTGGCCGGCTTTACAGGTAAATAAAGTGGTATCTAATGTGTGGAATGCATAATGCCTTGGAGAGCTTCTAGAGGTGAGCTATGCACACAAAATTTATGTGTTTGTACAACAAATCAGTGGAACTAATAAGGATGTTCAGAGGGGGATGGACATGAGGGTGAGGCAGACAGGAAATATTGACATTTTATAGAATTTTTAAAATTTGCATAATTATTTGCATATATAAGGTGTATCGTATTTTGTCTGCTTTTAAACTTTTCCTTCTCTGGCCATTTCTGAGAATGCCTGTATTGGGAAAGGCACATCTATAAGTTGTATGTTCTGCTTGAATGAAGAACAACGGTTCATAGCAAGTAGGATGTCACTCACTACCAAAATATCAATTCCATCTAGCCCATAAAACAATTCAAATATTCAGTGAAAAGGACATACTGGACACAAAGGTTAAATTTGTGGCCATTCTGTCCTCACATTTCACACCAAACTATAATTTATTCTTTACCTATAAACCAGAACCTGAACTGGTTAGAAAGGTTGCAGATAATCTAGAGTAGCATGAGA
>NW_012145856.1:4098006-4099510 GCF_000956105.1 Propithecus coquereli
ATAGGCGTGAGCCACTGCAACCGGCCTAAAACCATTTTTGAGTTGTGTTTATTTGCTATTAAATGTTTTTGAGCACTTAAAGATGGATCATTTGCTCATTTTCATCTAGGACTGCCAAGTTCACGTGTGGGTTATGAATGGGTACAAAAAGGAGAATCAATTTTTGTTTTCAAAGATAACATCTACCCAAATGCCTCTTTTGCATAAATCTACTAGATTCAATTCATGATCAAATTACATTTGACTATCAAAATTATAATAAAATTATAGGAATTGAAATTGCACAAAGGAATCTGTTAAACTACTATCAGTAATGATAGCAGTGTAGTTGATACCTGGAGATCGGCTGTTTTAAAAAAATGACAACATTGACATAGATTTTTTGGCAATATTCTTAAAGGAACATCATAAAAATACAAGGTATTTAGTAAATTTGTTTTTCTTTGTCAACAAATCCAACAAATGTTATTTTCATAAGGGGAAACTAATTATTTGAGCCATCATTCTCCTTTTTTTCCTTTTCTTTTGACTTTATTGTCAGTTTTAACTTTCAAGCTCTAGGATGAATAAGAAACCTAGATAAAATGTATCATGTTATACTGTGGACCATAGTCTGGAATAGTTTAATTAACTTAAGCAAACTGATAGATCATTTTACATAGTGTTGTGTTTACCTGCAGATTTTTACTTGAAATGCTATACCAATTTTTGGTACATTCATTTCAGCATAACTTGTAAAAACAAAACATTGATTACAATTTATGTATCCATCGATGGGGGCAGTTTTTACTAAAATTGTGAGCTTATTCTATATTTTAGTATTATACTCTTAAAAATCTCCTTTATCATTTTTCTGGAAAGATAAAACCAGAATCTGTTTGCGGAGGAAGACTTGAATTCAAACACTTATTTATTCTTGAAACTTTTCTACGTACTATTAACATGTGCTTATTCAGATTATTTTGCTATTGTTTTATTTTTAATTAAAAACAAAAACAAAGCTAAGACAAGTCAGAAATGGCCAATGAGATATTTTCAAAGACATTTCTAAAAATTTTTGTAATAATGATATGGCATATTAGATTTGAGGGTTTCTTTTTTCTTTTTCATGCTTTCTCCAGGCTTTGGGGTCCTTTTTTTGTTGCATGTAATAGAAAACCCAAATTTTTATGTCCTTCTAAGTTGATTTCATTTAATGACTCCACTGTGTCATCAGAATTCTATTTCTCTGTTTCCTCACTCTAATTTTCGTGGTGTCAGCATACTTCTAAGTCTGTCTTCTCTCTTGCTGAAAAAAAAAATAGCTGCTGAAATTCTGTTTTATACTTGAACACTAAATAGTGCAAAAAGAAAGATCTATCTTCTGATCGATTGCTTAGAAGAGCAAAGACCTTTCCTTCTGAGAAGTCCACAGTAATATTCATCTCAGGCCTACTGGCATTAATTGAATCATGGCATAATTCATTAATTCATCATTTTATTTTTTTAATTTTTATTTTATTTA
>NW_012145856.1:4110959-4112439 GCF_000956105.1 Propithecus coquereli
TTGTTTTATTAGAAAATAAAGTTAGTAGTGAATCTGCATATTGGTTTTGAGGCCTGTTCTTAAATTTTGTTAGAGTAGGTCTAGAATAGACTTTAATCTAGTATTAGTTTAGATCTCACACTAAGACATGAGAACTTTATACGGTCTTTATTAAATATCCTGTATTTTCAATGATGACTGTCTTGCTGATCAGAACTTAACTGTTTTCTAGCACTGTAACAGATAGAGTAACTCTTGAATTTACAAATCCCCAGCATTTGTGTCTTTCCCAGTTTTGGTAAGTTTAACTTAACAAATGCATAGTTTAGTATTGAATGCATGGGGACCCTTTTGTGTAGTGTGTTTGGGAAAGTATTGCAAGGCATAAAGTTGACCACATCACTGGCTACTTCTTTTTAGTCTCATGGATATTTCTTCTCTTCCTTCTATAAATGTTGTCATTCTTAGGGGCTTAGTTTCAGAACTTTTATTTTGACTTTATTTATTCTCCAAGTGATCTCATTCAATTCCATTTGAATCTATGACCTTATGTATCATATATATTAATCTGTATCATCATTTTATGTCTTTGTGCTGAACTCCAGATGTATAAATCAAACAGCCTACTCAAAAGCTTTACTTGAGTTTCTAAAAAAACAAATTGAGGCTGGCATGCTCCCAATAGATCTCGATTTACCCTGCGTAACGCCCTCTTTTCTGTGCTCTACTTCTCAATAAATGGCAACATCATTGACCCCAGTGCTCAGGATAGAAACCCTATGAGTCATCATTAGTTTTTCTCTTTTTTTCTACACTCTACCTTTACTTTATCAGAAAATGCTTTTGACAACTCTTTGACATATATCTTTAATCTAAGCTTTTACTCTTCTGTCAACACCATCCTATTCCAGGCTACTATCATTTCTGGCCTACACTAGTGAAATAATTTCCTAAGTAGAATCACTGCTTCTAGTCTGTTTGAATTACTCTGTTCACCACATTGGCAGTCTGAAGGATTCTGTTAAAATCCTATCCTCATTTCATGTAAATTTTTTTTAAATATCCCCACTATATGTGAATTGTATTGCCATCTTACACCCTTTGTGCTTATTTTATTTGACTTAAACAAATGTCACCTAGATAAGGCTTGGATCAGTGATCCACTTCATTTGAGTTTTGGAACAAATGTCACAAATAGGATCAAATTCCTCAAAAATACCTTTCTTAAACACAATAAACAACGTGGCTTGTCTCTTCCCCTCCTTTTCCATTGCGTTAACCCAATTTATTTTATTACTTTTTTATTTTTTGTGCACTACTTAATAGTATTGAGTATTATATGATATTATATTGTGATTTATATCTTTTCACTGTATTGTCTATTTCTCCTACTAGAATAGGCACTTTTGAAAGCAAAACTGCATGTGCCTGCTTCAATTCTTTATTCCTAGTACATAGAATATTGACAGGCATATAGTATTACTCAATTAATATTGATTGA
>NW_012145856.1:4113839-4119135 GCF_000956105.1 Propithecus coquereli
AATGTTATTTTATAAATAATCAAACTGTTATTTCATGGATGATTAGTTATGTAATATAAGAAAGTGCATTTTTGGAATACATTATGGCTTGTGATACTTTTGTTAATAAGAAATAAAAAGATATTGATGAAGGAGTACATCCTTCTGAAGAACAAAGGAAGAAGTAACAGAAATTGGCAAGAAGCAGCGGAAGGAAAAGGTGAGAAGCACTATCACTATTGTACATGATGAGAAGGAAGTAGCTCTTCAGTAGATAAGCTTTAAAGCTGATAAATCAAGTAGTAGGGGGTTTTGAATATATTTCTTAGAATTTTAAGATAAATTTCTACAAGATCAAATCATTAATTGCCTGTTGTATTATCTAAGTATTTTAGGTATTCATTGAATACCTTCTGTATGTAGCAAAATTAAGTTCTGGAAATTTTAAGAATTTCATAAAAAAGTAGTTCTCAGGACAGCAGCTTTCTCTGGCTGATTCACCCCAAAACAGAAGGTGATTTAATTGCCAGTGACCAAAGGCACATACTCTGGGGGTTTAATTTAATGCATTTTAGATTTGCTATTATTCTCTGCAGAAGATAGTGCATGCCCCATCACTGCTAATGAGGTCGGTGGTAGCTTATGTCCCTGACATTTTCCAGTTGATCAACCAGCTACTTGGTGGCAAGTTGATTACACTGGATGGCCCCTGCCATTGAAGGAGCAGCATTTTGTTCTTACTACAATATACACTTTCTCTAGATACAGATTTGCTTTTCCTGTACCTAATGTTCTTGCCAAAACTATCATCCGTGGACTTATAGAATGCCTTATCCAGTGTCATGGTACTCCACACGAATTGCTTGTGATCAAATTTCTCACTTCATGGCATAGGAAATTCAAAAGTGATCCTATGCTCATGAAATCCACTGGTCTTACCCTGTTCCCCACCCTTCTGAAGAAGCTGACTTGATAGAATAGTGGAATGATCTTTCGAAAACTCAGTCACAGCACCAACTAGGTGGGTCAATACCTTGCCAGGCTGAGGCAAGTTTTTCTAGGAGGCAATATACATTCTGAGTCAGTGTCTAAAGACTGGTACTGTTTCTCCAATATTCAGAATTCATAAGTTCAGGAATCAAGGGGTGAAAATAGGAGTGGTACCCCTCACTATCACCTCTAGTGACAAACTAGTAAAATGTTTGCTTCTTGTTCCCACAATATTATGATTTGCTGCCCAACAGGTCTTAGTTCCAAAGGGAGAATGCTTCTCCGAGGAGACACAATGGTAATTCTATTTGGGTGGAAGTTAAAACTGCTACCTGACCACTTGGGTCCCTCATGGCTCCGAATCAACAGTTAAAGAAGAGAGTTAGCATGCTGGCTGGAGTGCCTGATCCTGACTACCAAGAAGAAATTGGACTGCCTCTCCACAATGGAAGTAAAGAAGAGTGCTCAGCATCCCTTAGGGCATCTCTAAGTATTACCTTGCTCTGTGGCTAAAGTAAAGGAAAAACCGAACAATTCAATCCAGGCAGGTCTACTATGAGTTATTCTTCCTTATTTTGTTATGAATAAGTTTGTGTGTGTATGTGTGTGCATAATATATTTATTTTCTTCCTTCTCTTATCCCCTTATGTAACATAAGCATCCTTAAATTTACATCATGGTTTTTAAGTTATAGAATATGAAAGACAAGAGTAAAAAATCACCCAAGGACTTTGTATCCTCTTCTGGGAAAATGGGTACTGTATTTTTTGCTGTAGAGAGAACAGTTGTATTATGTTAAGTAGAAATATGACCCTGTTATTGTCTTTTTAAAATATTTATTTATTTCACTTAATCAATGTATTGAACTTGTTATTATCCTTTTTTTAAATTTCAGAATATTACGAGGGTAAAAACACTTTGATTACGTATATTGCCTTTTCACCACCAAAGTCAGAGCTACAAACACGCCCATCCCCCAGACATTGTGCACCATTCCCATTAGATGTGAATTTACCCATCCCGTCCTTCCCCCTCCCACCTGCCTGACACCCTAAGAATGTTACTTCCATATGTGCACATGTGTTGATTAATTAGTGTCAGTTTAATGGTGAGTACATGTGGTGCTTGTTTTTCCATTCTTGTGATACTTCATTTAGAAGAATGGGCTCCAGCTCCATCCAGGGTAGTACAAGAGATATGAGTTCATCATATTTTTATGACTGAGTAGTACTCCAGGTCTTTCTTTAATGATCAAGCATTTCTAGGCAGTTTTAAGCACTTCCCACATCTATATCACCCAAATCAAAGAATAGAATGTGCATTATCTGAGGAAGCTAGTTTGTCTAAACCTCTACTTTGGGGACCTCCATTTTGGGTAATTTAAGGTACATGACTTTAAATAAAAGCAACTCTTCAGGTTTGCCAGGGGGAAACATGCCTTGTGTTTCACTATTTGTGATATTTAGAGCGCTCTCAATTCTTTCTCTTCAAATGTGCTCCACAGAGCAGGCACATCAGCTTCCCCCGAGAGTTTGACACAGTGTACAATTTCAGATGAGATTAATAAGATTGCCATATGATTTGTATTCACATTCAAATCTGAAAAACTCTGCTCTAAACCAAGAGGACTACCTCCCAGAAGGGCTCCCTAGCTGAAGTTTAACTAACTGTGGTACCCACTCCCATCACCAGATTCTACCACATATCAGATTGGAAATATCCACAAATAGGAAAAATCTAGTTCACCTCACCCACAAGAGAAGTATGTATAAGGCATGGAAACCCAAGACATATTTCCCAGTAATGACATATTCATTAAACATCAAAAGAAGGTTTCCCTTTGTTTGGCAGCTCAGGATGTTTTTAAACCATAGGCAAAATAACATAATGAGATTTTTCATGGGTCCATCCACAAACATGATAGGGATTTTGAATAAGTGAAGTATGTCATTTAACACATAAACCTCAGTTAATCCCACTGTATTAGTCGACTCAGGCTGCCTTAACGAAATATCACAGACTGGGAGGACTAAACAATGAAAATTTCTTTTTTTCACAATCCTGGAGGCTGGAAGTCCAAGATCAGGGTGCCAGCATGGTCTGATTCTGGTGAGAGGTCTCTGTCTGGCTTGTAGACAGCCGCCTTCTCTCTGTGTTTTCACGTCCCCCTTCTTTGGTGCACGTGCATAGAGAGAGAGAGAGCTCTACGTACCACAGGCTGGTGGACTTATGAGGACACCAATCCTATCAGATTATGTTCCTACACTTAAGACCTCATTTAACCTTACTTACCTCCTAAAAGGCCTTATATTGAATAGAATCACATGGGGACAAGGGATTCAACATATAAATTTCAATGGGATACAATTCAGTCCATGACACCTATGAAGTTACTCATAAAAATCAGAATTTCCCAGCCTTCACAATGCCATGTGGTGTTTCTTCCTTCCCCCATTTTATTATGGGGGAAATGCTTTTGGAAATGCTTTTCCCATGCATATTATGAACCACTCAAGGAATGCTGGCTTGAGGAAGATAGTTTAATTTTTTCAAAAAAGTTTTCTGACATTGGTGCCTGGTGACTTTTCATTTTATTAGTTCGATAGCTCAACAATATCAGAGTCAGTGTGCTTGCCATTGTTTGCCTTTAAATTAATCCCCATATAGCTGAAGTTCTCATAAAATGATTAAAGTTCAATACAGAGAAGGTGAGAAAGAAAAGGAGAATAAACATTTCCTCACCTTTTGGGGAAGGGTTATTTATCTATTATTTGTCCCTGGTGGAATTCAACCTAATCATTAACAGTCAACAGTTAAAAAATAAATTCTGCTTCTCCTTAATCTTCCTTCTTCAAAGGTGGCTGAACTTATTAGGATAGAAGTCAATAAAACTTGCTTGGATATTTCTTTTTCAGCATATTCCTGACTATTAAATGCTAATTCATGCTATCCCCTTCTTTGCAATTTATTACAAATCTTCTCAAACTACCTGCATTCATCTGCTTTGGGATAGCTTTTTTGTTTGTTTGTTTTTTTCAATGGCCTCTGAACTTTTTATTGGTATAAAGGTACCCTGATCCTACTCCCTTAATGTCTCAGAACTTTGTGGTGTCGTCGGTCTCAGACACCACTTTGCTGTCCACTATCCTGCAGGTGTGGTCTTTTGGATGGTTTGCACCAAGTTGCTGCTGTCTAGGGCATCACCAAGATCGAAGTCTTCCTGGTCTTCCAGTAGGCGGTGGTAGGTGGCAATCTCAGCCTCCAGCTTGACTTTGATACTTGGCAGGGCCTTGTGCTCTGGGCCCTGGTGCTGCCCCTCTGCCTGGGTCTGTGCCAGCTCCTACTCCTACTCCAGGTGCAGCAGGACCCCCTTGAGCTGCTCCATCTGCATGCGGTAACTTTTTATTTGAGTAAAGTCACTTTTACAAAATGGACTGATTGGTTTATATTTCTGTGAGTCTATTTATTTATTGATTAGTTATGTCTTTCTTGAATTCATTTGACATGGTTGACATAGTTCTCGGTGTTCACTGCTTCTTCCTTATTTATTTTAAAATAGTTAATTGACAAAAATTATATATTTGAAAATGTACAGTGTGATAATATTATATATGCATACATTATGTAAAGATTATTACGATCAAATTAATTAACACGTTTATTACCACCCACAGTTCCTTTTTGCAGGTGTATGTGTGTGCGCGCGCGCATGTGGTGAGACGCTTGAAATTTGGTTCCCATCAAATTTCAAGTAAACAAGGCAGTATGATGAACCGCAGTTAGTGCCGTACATTAGGTCCCCAGAACTTATTCACTTTATAATTGATCCCTCTGCTGTCTCTCCTCTTCTAATTTGAAACATGCCAAAGTGAAATTTTATTCTCTGCCATCTCAGGGTGACATCAGTGGAGCAGAAAAAATGACATGAAGAGACAATGTAGAGTATGTGTTAAGAGTATAAAATCTGGAGCTAAATCACCTGGCTTTGAAACCTGGTTCTGATACCTAATGTCTCAGTGAACTCTGAAAATGTACTTACGCTCTCTAAGCCTCTATTTTATCTTCCGAAAATGGAACGTTTTTATTTATTTTTTCTAGCAATTTCTTTTTATTTTATTTTTTTAACTCATAATTGTTCATATTTATGGCGTACATGTGATGTTTTGATACGTACAATATTCGGTGGTCAAATCAGTGTAATTAGCATATCCATCACTTCAAACATTTATCATTTTCTTTGTGTTGGGAACTTTTTTAAATTGCCTCAGTTAACAAGCAATGAAAATGGAACTGTTAATAAAACGTACCTCACAGAGCTTTTGTGATG
>NW_012145856.1:4122225-4131037 GCF_000956105.1 Propithecus coquereli
TATTTTTACTAATTGATATAGTCAAGCTCATTCTCTAGCTCAATGAATTTTATTTTAGCCAAAGTATTCATTGTAATATATATTTCAAATATCATAGTGTTTTTTGAAAAGCCACAGCAAGATGCTAAAAGAAAAACAAAATCATTGTCATTTTCCCTTTATTCCTGAAAACATCTCTTAGAGGAAAACAATGAACCAAGTCAGAATGCACCCAGCTGTTTGCCCATAATTATTATTTTGTTTTCATAAGGAACTACACCTGTGTAATTGTTCATTACAATGTATTATAATTTTGATTTTACAAACAAAATGTCTCATTTCCTTATGGGAAAGATAAAAGTTTCCTCATATGTGTTTACCAAACTTAATAAGAGGGCTTTTTTTTTTTGACTGTCATCGGCAACATCATTACTTGGGAAATAAAGTTCAAATGGGCTTGTTAAATACCCATCTTGCCTTTTGGTTTTCCTCTATTCATTTCTTTTATGAGGTTATCCAATGGGAATTCCCCAGACTTCAATGAAGGTTGCAACAATTACCACATACCCCCCCTCCATCTAAATTTAAAGTTTTTATCATACAGGCAGTTACCAAAGTGGCAAATGAATATTACGTAGCTAAACAATTCAGCAAGCCATAGGAAAGGGAATCTGTTTTCTTAAGCAAAGGCAACCAAGGGAGGATAAAGCTGAAATATATAACAGAGGATGTAATATCTGTTAGAGCCAGAGGTGACAAACACGAGGACTAAAATACCATTTTCTTCCTAGATTTCTCAGAGCACTTTGTCTATAATCAATACAATTGTAAACTCCTAGAAATCTTTGACTTAAAGTTACCAAAGTCGCTACGAAAAGCACTGAATTACATTCTTTCTCAACATATCATGATTGTAGGTAACAAGTTTAGCCAAAAATAATTTCCATGTTTTTCAGATAAAGTTAATTAAGAACATTCGAGGACTTAAGAATTTTGTAGCATTTGAAAGATATGAATTATAGTAATTGACAGAGAAATAAGTGGATAGTCTGATCTTACTAATTCTATAGTAAGACATCTATAAAATAGGGAGGAAAAACAGCAATAAAATTCTTTATTTACTGCTAACAGATAGTTCAGTCTGAAAATGGGACTGGTCCTGATTTTTGGTAGTTAGCAAAGACGACATGTTACAGTCACTTAAGGTATCCATGAAACAGGGGGAAAAGAAATAAAAATATGGCATTCAGGATAAGTCAAAGATTAGCTAGTGGTTCTGAGTTCTGGGAAGATGGCTGGATGTTTCCGTTCTATTGCCTGTTTATCAAACACTAACTTTTTTCATGATAAGGAGCTAGTAGATCCTAATATAGTAGCCACATATTAGCACATACTGTTTTTTTTCATTTTAGAAACAACAATGGGAAAATGATTTTTTTTTCATCCAAAGAAAGCTGGTGATGGAAATTTCAAAAATTCTGATAGGCTTAATGGGAATATGGTTTTCATAATATGAGCAAAGAAATAGACTGTTCTGCAGTGATCATAGCGATTTGGCTTAGAGGCAATTGTGCTGAGACTTAATGAGGACTGATTTGGAAAGCTATAGATATGTTGTACAGAGCGTGCAGTTGGCAAGAACAGTGAAGTCAGGGCTGCTATACCTAGATTTGGCAAAGGACCCAACCACTGCATACTTGTAAAACAAGTATGGCACATAATAGGTTTTCTTATGTGCTCTATAAGGGTGGATGAGACAGGAATAAAGACAAGAAGGTACTGGAGATAAGGCAATGATTCAGATTGCCTTGATAAGCAAAATAGGTCCTAGCATTCAGACGCACAAATATGTTGTCCCTCTTTCTACAATAGCTATCTTTCTTGTGTAACAATTTTAAGAAACTCTTTTTTGTTTAATAACAAAAAAGCACTGAAGCCTGAAAATTAAGACTTATATTTCTGATGTTTGTTTTTTTTTGCCAGTTTATGTGCAAATACGAAGAGTTCTGTATTTTAACTGAGGTTTATAGCTATGATAAATCGGATGTAAAAGCAAATGTAATGTTAATATCTGCATTGATTTGGCCCTGCATAGGGTAACTTGTTAAAGACTGCAAAACTTTCTTTTTCTGCAACCTACTTTTTATCCCAATAGCAATCAGGGTCTTTTTTCAAAATCAGAAACCATTATTATCTTTCATACAATATGAATGTAACTTTCCAAAACATTATGTGATTTGCAAAATAAAAAGCTGCCAATTTTGGCATTCACCTGCTATTAAAGAGAAGTGACAGAATCTCATTTGAGAGCCAGGTGTAGTGCCTTTTTTAATACAAACATTTGCATTTATTTGCCTTTGCTGTAGAAACAATCTCTTGAGGAAATCATTCATTCGGTGTACCTTTATTACAAAAAGCATGGATGAATTTTTCTGCTGAATTTTTATTAATCCATTTTAGATTATATTACTTTTTGAGAATGTTTGATTTCCCTCCCTCACTATTCTGTTGCAAAGTAGGTTGCCATGTGAGTTCTTACCTAAATCTGAAGGTGAACCAAAGAGATATTTGTTACTTTTAACACAAACCCTTTAGAGTGAGTGTGTACCTCTTCTTGCTTTCTTTTTCTCTGCCATTGTCACCACAATATTCTAACTAGTGGCTACTCTGTCCACCAGGGTCCCTGGAGTGAGGATGAAGAAGATGTATAAACAACATTCTTAGGCAGCACAGAATAGACCCTTATTAGGGAGCAATAATAGACCTCAGTTCTTGTAAAGCACTTAGATGATGGGTGTTACTTTGGCATAACCTGACTGATACAGTAGCTAACGGTAAAATTGTTTTTAAGGTAAAATAGATTAAAGTACCTAAGGGATAATTAGGGCCTCAGACTAAAATCTCTCGCTCTCTAGATGTTCTAGGGAATAAAGGAGCATAAAATTGCACATGCATTGTGAAAAGTTTGAAGAGTAGGTATTATATTCTAGAACTGGGGAGGCAAAAAGAAGGACTTTACCTAAGCAATATCTCCCACTCCAAATAACTCAGAATTATCTAAATTTCTTCAGTGTTCAGTCACTCTTTCTCTATTTATTTACTCGTTTATTGTTTTTTTTTTAGAGACAAGGTCTTGTTCTGTTGCCTAGGTTGGAGTGCGGTGGTGTGATCATAACTTATTGCAGCCTTGAACTCCTGGGCTCAAGCTATCCTCCCACTTAAACCTCAAGAGTAGTTAAGACTACAGGCGTGCTTTACCATATCCTGCTAATTTTTAAAATGTTTTATATAGACAGGGTCTCACTGTGTTGCTCAGGCTGGTCTTGAATTCCTGGCCTCAAGTGATCCTCTTGCCTCCTCCTCCCAAAGTGCTGGCGTTGCAGGCATGAGCCACCATGCTCGGCCTATTTGTTTTTACTGGTAGATCACGCTATACTGAACAATCACGATCAAAGAAGTACAATAGTTAAAATTCACGCATGCTCAAGGAATTGTAAGTCTTTGTTTAGTGCAAAGATTATTATTAGAAAGCAAGTGGTATAAAATAATGCTGGATAGTATATAATAGTGCTGGCAGTGTGGCTTAGGAGAACTATGGCGGAAGGATTCACAAATTTGGAACTTCTTTTAGTACACAATCTCTTGCAGACGATCTTTTGTTTTTCTCTTTTTAGAAAGAATATTAACAGTATAGACAGAGAAGTTCATGGTATCTTCCCCTAAGTCTTTAGCAAAGAGTCTGAAAAAAATGTCCTCATTATTTCTTTCAGCAAATGGAGAGGGTTGGGGGGGGGTGGGGGGAAAATTTGTGAGGATTTCCGCTTCAGCACTGTTAAGGAAAAAGTTAGAAAATTGTTGATCTATTTTCTTACAACAAGAAAAATGCAAAACAAACTGAAAATGAATAGTTTTTCTTGAACCCTTCAGCAAATTGAGATCACACTGGAAACCACCATCCGAAAATTAGATGTAACAGGTTAGTATAGAGAATTACAGCACAGAACTGCTTACGTGGAGCAGGAACTGCTGGAGACATACGGTGGTAGGGACACTGAAGTGGGCCTTTGAATCAATTGCTGGAGATGGAGCATGAAGTAGCATGAGAGTGAGAATCTGCAGGGGGCTGTCATCTTAAGGAGCTCCCCACATTTTTGTGGGTTTTATATACAGAAACCCAAAAGGATGTCGTGGTTAAGAGCCAAGAAAATTTCCCCCAAAGCTCTGGCAGGGAAAAGGTGAAACAACCATTTTAAAATACATCCAGAAAATTCTCCATAACAAAGGTGCGTTTTCTCTTGGGAAAAAGACTTTACCAAAGCCTTATTCCACCTAAGAAGAAATGCTTTTACCCAATTCTAAACCCCTATAGCTTTATTTTTTCACCTAAGTAGAGGAGGAAAAAGCTAAGAAACTCATGTAAAGGTTGCAGCCCAATTACATAGACCAACTAAGAAATTGAGACTTTATTATAGGATACGCAATGCTTTACCTCACTCACACATTACCATCACTACAACAGGACTCTAGGATCATAATAGCTGAAAAAGCTGCAGGAAATAGACTGAATTTAAGAAGACAAAAACGAGAATGAAGGAGAAATCAGAAGCCTCTGATACCTAGAGTTATACAAAACATTAGGCACAACCCAACTCTGAGAAGAGTAACATAGAACCTCACTCAGTTCATCTTACACAACACATCATGTCTGCTATTCAACAAAAATTACAAGTCATGCTAAAAAGCAAGCAAAATAATGGTCTGAAGAGACACAGCAAGTATCAGACCCAGATTTAGATACGACACAGATCACCAATTTTAGAATTATCAGACAGGAAATTTAAAATAGCTACTATTAATGTGTTAAGAGCTCTAATAGGCAAAGTTTATAGCATAGAAAATCACATGGATTATGAAAGAAAAGAGATGGAAACTCTAAGAATCAAAAGAAAATACTAAAAGTCAAAAGACCACAACAGAAATAAAGAATGCCTTTGATGGGCTCAATAATAGATTGGCCAAAGAAAGTTTCAGTGAGCCTGAATATGTCAACAGAAACATCCCATAATAAAATGAAAAGAAAAAAGGTATGCAAAAACAGAACAAGCCATCCAAGCACTCTGGAATAATTTCAAAAGGTATAACATACATGGAATTGGATTGTCCAAAGAAAAAGTAAGAGAATATAGCAGAAGAAATATTTGAAATAACAATAGATGAGAATTTTCCATAATTAATGACAAATACCAAATCACAGATCCAGAAAGCACAGAGAACACCAAGCAGAATAAGTACCAAACTATCTTAATCTAAACCCAAAGTACCTATTGGTATGTGAAAGAAGCCGAGTTGAAAAGGCTACATACTGTATGATTGTAATTATGTGACATTCCAGAAAAGGCAAAACTATAGGTCAATCTCTGTTATTGCCATAGGTTTGGGAGACAGAAAGAGGATTAAAAAGATGAAACACAGGAGACTCTCTAGGGCAGTACAAAGCATTCTGTAATGATGCTATAATGTCATGTGTATGACATTATGTATTTACCAAAACCCATAGAATTTGCAGCAAGAAGAGTGAACCTTAGTGTATACATATTCAAAAACATCATTTAGCAGTTTGAAGATCCAAGGATGGAATGCAGACTATGACAAAAGAACCTAAGCATATTATAAATGTATGAAACTATATCACCTAAGTGGGTAGTAGGAAAAGGTTTTGATCTAATTGACTCTGGAAATCAGTGGAGGTTGTAAGACTGAAGGTGAAAGGAACTGCATGTAAGCACATTAATCTAGGTTACAAAGTTGTTTCCCAGAGTATATGGGTTAACAATTACGATATTGCTATACATGCATATTGGTATTCATCATTTACATAAATAGATGGCAGATGGTGGGAGCTAGATTTCTCCTTACTGAAGTGAAATGTTATAGATAAGCAAGGTGAGGAGGCTAGAAAGATCCACATGTTAATGGATTTGAGTTGGAAACATTAGTATGCATTTATGTTTAGCTTAATATAGACACAGGTGTTTATACATAGAAATATGTACAGATATATGTATATACAAAAGTTAGTGTACATGTATGTTTCCTTGCTCTGTCAGTTAAGAAGGCCTAGAAACGATGACATACCAGTAGCAATGAGCACACCTAACACCCACGTCTTTGTTTCTAATATTATGCTCTAATAATAGAACCAGGGCTCCTTGGAGAAATGGCTAATTCTAGGACTGGAGCATAAAATATACAAGATGAGTCTGGAACATCTTGTAGTGCCAGAAGGTATGAAAGTGCTTGAAGGAGTTAAAAATATACCACACTGGCAGAGTGACTATTATAAATTAAAGGCACTTGAAAAAATAGCAGGTGCATAAAGATCACTCTGACCTCTTTTCTGTGTCCTAAAAGCAGGAGAAATTCTTGTGTGAAAGACACTCTCCCTATACATGAAGGAAAGGCAACATCCTTACCTTCAAGAAAGAGTAGTCAAGAATGAGAGAATTCTGCACAGACCTTGTTAGACCCCCACACCCACGTGATTTATTTAGTTACTTCTTTACAATTTATTACTTTGTCTAATTCAGTATATAAGTAACAGACTCTAACTTTCAGGACTACATTTCTTTACGGAGGCTCCTGTGCCACGTAAAACTTGTGTTAGATAAAATTGTATGCTTTTCTTCTGTTGAACTGCCTTATGTTGTCTTAATCCATTTTTGGTTGCTATAACAGAATATCTGAGACCAGGTAGCTTAAAGAAAATAAATTTATCTCGTTCACGGTTCTGAAGGCTGGAAAGTTCAAGATCAGGTAGCTGCATCTGGCGAGGGCCTCATGCTGCATTATGCCATGGTAGTAAAGGGGAAAAACATGCAGGCATGTGTGGAATAGAAACAACTGAAAAAACTGAACTTGCTTTTAGAACAATCTGCTCTTGCAATTACTAACCTACTTTTAGGAGCATTAACCTACTCTCTTGAAAAACACACTAATCCCTCTTTAATTACCTAATCACCTCTTAAAGGCCCCACCTCCCAACATCACCACAGTGGCAATCAAATTTCAACATGAGTTTTGGAGAAAACAAACCATATTCAAACAAAAGCATATGCCAATTTAATTCCCAGGCTCAGCCAAAAGAAACCCTAACAAAGTGCCGAGTTTCCCGACAGGATAAAACAACAGCAATGACATATGTCCATTGTATTATGCCAAAGAGGCATAGGAGCCAACCATAAGGCCTCTCGGTAGCCAAAGGTGGAACAATTTGAAAGCCAAAATAAAGTAGTTTTGGATTATAACTCAAATATAAAACAAATATACATGAGTCCATATTGATATAAATAAATTTTAAATAAGTTAATTCACGGAGAGAAGAGACAAGTATCTTGTGCAGAGGAATTCCAAATAAGATAGATCAATACTCTACTATTTAGGACAGGGAACATAATTCCCTGCTGTGTAAGTGTAGACTGAGTATATTGACTTACTTTCAGAGATTACAGTATGGAAAGTGATTAAGGAAAAAATGGTTGAATTTACAGTGGCTAACCCTGACATACATTATCGCAGATTGGTGATCAAATTAACATACACAGTAATAAATCATGTTGATACTATGTATCCTTGGGCACATTATCTCTAGCCTTCCTCCAATAACACATAATCCCTGTATAAACAAGGTAAAAACATGAGAAAAATTTTAATAGGGAAACAACTTCCAAGATAATTGGCCAGTAGTCATTCAATCTGCTGAGGTTATCAAAAACAAGGAAAATCTGAGAGCAGTGTCACAGCTATAAGGATCCTACGGAAATCTGACAACTAAATGCCATGGGGTATTCTGAATGGGTTCTGGAATAGAAAAAGGAAGTTAGGTAAAAACTAAGGAAATATGAAGATGGACTTGAGTTAATAATAATGCATCAATATTTTTCATTAGTTATAACAAGCGTACCATTCTAATGTAAGGTGTTTATAATAGGATAAATCTAAAACCATTCTAAAGTCTATTAAGTGTTAAAATAACATTTGTTGAATAACAGCATAACACTCTCAGTACGCAAAGACAGCCTTTAACAATACTTGAAACTTGTACAAATAAAATGTTACGAATTGCAGGGGTTTTTAAGTCAATATTTGATTTAAATATTTAGTACCCAAGTGTCCCTTTAAAGTCATTTGACAACAATGCTCCTTGGATTTATATCTGTAAGATTTATTTTATCTACAATCAAATGATATATAAAATGTATCAGTTTGAGGTATCCTAAATGAGAAAATAAACGAAGTTGTTATTAAAGTCCCTGACATGCATCATTGTTATTTCTTTTTTCTTCTTTCTTTGTTTTTGAATTTTTTGAATTATATTTAATATCTATATATTTTGTAATAAAACAGCATATTTTAATGACATATCTTTAAAAGAGAAATGACATCTATAAAATAATAACAAGAAAGTAGCTTCTGGGATAAGGGTTTTTAGATTGCTAAATGCAAGAAATTCACTAAAAGGGAAATTCAAAGACCTGTGTTAAACATAAACAATTTAAGTCACAACCCAGGATAGTCAACTTATCTAGGCTATTATTTTGTCTTAATGTAATTTACATGTAACCTTTTAAGAAATTTATACTGTTTGCATTTTCATTGTTCTTTTTAATTTTTTACATTTTTAATATTTAATTGATAAAAATTGTATTCAAGGCATGCAACATGATGATTTGATGTATGTATACATTGTGTCCTGATAACTACAGTCAATTTACTGAACACAGTATCCACAACCCTAGTTACTATTTGTGCGTGTGTGTGTGTGTGTGTGTGTGTG
>NW_012145856.1:4133952-4135716 GCF_000956105.1 Propithecus coquereli
CTTCCCAGAGTTCTAGGATTACAGGTGTGAACCACTGTGGCGGGCCAATTTTTCATATTTCTGTCTTTGTTTAGCTGGAACCATTACCCTATAAAATTTTGTCCCATATTCAACACATGTCACCTGTCTACTTTCATAACCTTTAGCTCTAGAAATCAGAGTATCATGGAATAGTATATATTTTTAAAACTCTGGCTGTTATTGAGAAATTAAAAGATTTGGGATTTTGAAAAAACAATGGATTGTATGTCACCACTTTCTGCATATCCCCATTGACTGATTCCAATGCAAAGACACATTCCAAAGATGGGGTGACTCAGAAATGCTAGATATATTTGTAATCTGGCCTTGCAGATATCTCCCCTCATAGGAGCCACCTTCCCAGGAGGCACAGGCACTGTATCATTGCTAGGATACTAGATGATGTTCTTATGGAAAAATAGGACTAGAAATCTGAGCGAAGATCTTCCAAGCTGTCATTCAGATGATCTATCTTTTTTTATTATTATTTTCTCTCAAGCTCATCTTGACCAAACTCCATTTTTAAAGAGACAACAATAGATGAGGAGAGAAAGCCAAAGGTATATAATAAATGTCTAGTATTTAAGACAATATCTTTCAAATTGTCCAAGGAAAGAATATGGAAGAAAGGAATTTATCGGCACATCATTCAGAAAAAAAAAGCAAGAAGTGAGCATGAATAGAGCAAAGATAGGCCCAATAACCAAGGAGAGCCAGAGATTAATCCCTTCATCTCTGTATCATTAGAAAATAAGGGTTTTCCAGTGCTTATCTAACTTCTAATAAGACATCTTAAGTATATCATTCCTTTTGAACTGTTTGAAAGAATAAAATTAACATTTAGTTTTTGAAATTAAAGACCTGACATGCAATGTCAATAAATAAGGATAAGACTCATTTATTTTTTATGCACTTGCTTATTAACATGATTTATTGAAAGCTGTTCAACCAAATAGAAGCACAGCAAATTTTGTTGATACTTTTGTCATACAAACAATCACACAGGTATATAATGCAATACTCACCTTTCAGTGTACTGAAATTTCAAAGTCATTTCATCATTATAAAGGATAATCTTTGAAACCTTACTGAATATTATTTTGAGTATTAGAATACATGTCCAGAAGGAATTTCTTAACTTCAGGAAATGTCAAACTCTAACTTACAAATAACTATTATTCTAATCCCTGTCTATTCCCCATAAACTCCTGTTAAAATGTTTTCTTCCTACTGCTACTTTTTGAGATATGTTAAGTAAAAAATCATAAGCATTTAATTTCTGGGAGGGGAAACCCCAAAAAATAGGAATAAAAACTACATATAATTCTTTTCTATTTTGGAAAAGCTTTAAAAGTTCAATTTTGTACTATGAAGCTGATTTGCCTCAAAATACCGACAGTGGCTGCATTTTTTTTTTTCATTTTTAACGTTAGAATAAATTTAAACAAGAGAGATTCGCCTACAGGCAAGCAGGCTGTGTGTAGAAATCAATCTAAATGTCCAGTTCAAAACTGTATTTTTGAAAGGGCATTATGCAGCAGAATTTCTAATGGCATGAATATTCTCTCTTTAGATGCCATGAATACAAAAATACCCCTGCCATTTAGACCATGAGCAATCCAGGTGCTCCAACTGAATTGTGTATGATTACTAGCTTTCTTCAACTCTCTCCATGCTTTATTTAAAAGGAAAATAGTTTTCTAAAAGAAAATATCTGAATCATTTTATTTTTCTAAAATTTAT
>NW_012145856.1:4135766-4137997 GCF_000956105.1 Propithecus coquereli
GGTCTTTTGCCCATTTTTAATCAGGTTATTTTATTTTTCTCTATTGAGTTGTATGAATTTCTTATATGCTTTGTACATTAACCCCTTTTTCAGATCATATGGTTCATTAATAATTTTCTCCTATTCCATAGATTGTCTTTTTATTTTGTTGATTGTATTCTTTGCTGTGCAGAAATTTTTAATGTGATATAGTTTCACTTGTGTATATTTTATTTTCTTGCCTATATTTTTGTGTCATATCCAAAAAAAAAATCATTGCCAAGACCAAAGTCAACAAGATGTTTTTCCTATGTTTTTCTTCTAAGTGTTATATGGTTCCAGACCTTACATTTAAGTCTTTAATCCATTTCAAGCTAATTTTTGTATATGGTAAAAGACAATGGTCCACTTGCATTCTTCTGCATGTTCATATTCAGTTTCCTGATGCCTTTTATTGAACAGATATATTCATTTCCCCATCATGTATTCTTGGTGTCTTTGTCAAATACTAATGACCATATATGAGCAGGTTTATTTTTGTGCTCTTTCTTCTGTTCCATTGATCTATGTCTATTTTTATGGCTGTGCTATATTGTTTTTATTATTATAACTTTGTAATACAGTAAACTGTTAGAACTAATGAGCACTCAGTGAAGTTGCAAGTTAAAAAATCAACATACAAAAATCAGTTGCATTTCTATACACTAACAATGAATTATCTGACATTAAATTAAAATAATCTCATTCATGATAGTATGAAAAAGAACAAAACATGTAGGAATAAATTTAACCAAGGAGGTGAAATATCTGTACACTGAAGTCTATGAGACTTTGAGGAAAGAAACTGAGGAAGACATAAAGAAATTGAAAACTACTGCTTGCTTCTGGATTGAAAGAATTATTATTGCTAACATGTCTATGCTACACAAAATGATCTACAGATTCAATGCAATCCCTATTGAAATTCCAGTGGCATGTTTCACCGGTAAAAAAAAAAAGTTCAAAAATTTGTATGGATACACAAAAGACCCCCAAAGAGCCACAGCAATCTTGAAAATGAAGAACAAAGCTGGAGGCATCACACCCGCTGATTTCAAACTATATTATAAAGCTATATTAATTGAAACATTTTCTTCTTTTATTAAATACATTTAAGGACTAATGCTTTACAAAGTGTTACAACACAGAGATGGTAGCGTATGCAGGTTAAGAACTTGTGTTCATGGGAGCTACAATACCTCTATTCAAACCTTGGCTCAGTCAATCACTAGGTATACAAGTTAGGGAAGGTAGTTAAACTTCCTACACTCCAGGTTCCAGCTTAAAACAGTGATTATAGTAGTAAACATATCATATAAGGTACTTGAGGAAATTTAAAGAATTAATGTGTATATATAAACATTTAGATTTATTTGCTATATAACTTGATTTAAATAAGCTCTTTACTATCATTGTTATTATACTAATGCTATAAAGTAGTATAAAATTGATATAGACTTGCTTAATTTTAAGAAGAGGATTCTTCTATTTCATTGCCCCAACTTTTTTCATCCTGGTAGTTCTTCCCTCCCCTTCCTTTTCCCTCCTCCACCTTCTCCTTCTTCTTCTTCCTCTTTCTCCTTCTTCTTCCTACTTCTCTTCCTCCTCCTCCTTCTTCAATTTTCATATTTCTTTCTTTCTTTTTTTTTTTTTTAGACAGAGTCTCATTCTGTTGCCCGGGCTAGAGTACCATGGCTTCAGCCTAACTCACAGCAACCTCAAACTCCTGGGCTCAAGCGATCCTACTGCCTCATCTTCCCAGAGTTCTAGGATTACAGGTGTGAACCACTGTGGCGGGCCAATTTTTCATATTTCTGTCTTTGTTTAGCTGGAACCATTACCCTATAAAATTTTGTCCCATATTCAACACATGTCACCTGTCTACTTTCATAACCTTTAGCTCTAGAAATCAGAGTATCATGGAATAGTATATATTTTTAAAACTCTGGCTGTTATTGAGAAATTAAAAGATTTGGGATTTTGAAAAAACAATGGATTGTATGTCACCACTTTCTGCATATCCCCATTGACTGATTCCAATGCAAAGACACATTCCAAAGATGGGGTGACTCAGAAATGCTAGATATATTTGTAATCTGGCCTTGCAGATATCTCCCCTCATAGGAGCCACCTTCCCAGGAGGCACAGGCACTGTATCATTGCTAGGATACTAGATGATGTTCTTATGGAAAAATAGGACTAGAAATCTGAGC
>NW_012145856.1:4138047-4141938 GCF_000956105.1 Propithecus coquereli
ACCAGCTAATTTTTTCTATATATATATTTTTAGTTGTCCAGATAATTTCTTTCTATTTATAGTAGAGACGGGGTCTCGATCTTGCTCAGGCTGGTCTCGAACTCCTTACCTTGAGCTATCCACCTGCTTTGGCCTTCCAGAGTGCTAGGATTACAGGCGTGAGCCACCGCGCCCGGTAAATTTTCATATTTCTTATTTCTTGTTTTTCATATTTCTTTTTTTTTTTTTTTGAGACAATCTCATTCTGTTGCCAGACTAGAGTGCTGTGGTGTCATCATAGCTCACAGCAACCTCAAATTCCTGGGCTCAAGTGATCCTCCTGCCTCATCCTCCCAAATAGCTGGGATTACAGGCGCGCACCACCATGCCCGGCTAATTTTTTCTATATTTAGTAGAAATGAGGTCTCGCTCTTGTTCAGGCTGGTCTCGAACTCCTAACCTCAAGGAATCCACCTGCCTTGACTTCCCAGAGTTCTAGGATTACAGGTGTGAACCACTGTGGCGGGCCAATTTTTCATATTTCTGTCTTTGTTTAGCTGGAACCATTACCCTATAAAATTTTGTCCCATATTCAACACATGTCACCTGTCTACTTTCATAACCTTTAGCTCTAGAAATCAGAGTATCATGGAATAGTATATATTTTTAAAACTCTGGCTGTTATTGAGAAATTAAAAGATTTGGGATTTTGAAAAAACAATGGATTGTATGTCACCACTTTCTGCATATCCCCATTGACTGATTCCAATGCAAAGACACATTCCAAAGATGGGGTGACTCAGAAATGCTAGATATATTTGTAATCTGGCCTTGCAGATATCTCCCCTCATAGGAGCCACCTTCCCAGGAGGCACAGGCACTGTATCATTGCTAGGATACTAGATGATGTTCTTATGGAAAAATAGGACTAGAAATCTGAGCTAAGATCTTCCAAGCTGTCATTCAGATGATCTATCTTTTTTTATTATTATTTTCTCTCAAGCTCATCTTGACCAAACTCCATTTTTAAAGAGACAACAATAGATGAGGAGAGAAAGCCAAAGGTATATAATAAATGTCTAGTATTTAAGACAATATCTTTCAAATTGTCCAAGGAAAGAATATGGAAGAAAGGAATTTATCGGCACATCATTCAGAAAAAAAAAGCAAGAAGTGAGCATGAATAGAGCAAAGATAGGCCCAATAACCAAGGAGAGCCAGAGATTAATCCCTTCATCTCTGTATCATTAGAAAATAAGGGTTTTCCAGTGCTTATCTAACTTCTAATAAGACATCTTAAGTATATCATTCCTTTTGAACTGTTTGAAAGAATAAAATTAACATTTAGTTTTTGAAATTAAAGACCTGACATGCAATGTCAATAAATAAGGATAAGACTCATTTATTTTTTATGCACTTGCTTATTAACATGATTTATTGAAAGCTGTTCAACCAAATAGAAGCACAGCAAATTTTGTTGATACTTTTGTCATACAAACAATCACACAGGTATATAATGCAATACTCACCTTTCAGTGTACTGAAATTTCAAAGTCATTTCATCATTATAAAGGATAATCTTTGAAACCTTACTGAATATTATTTTGAGTATTAGAATACATCTCCAGAAGGAATTTCTTAACTTCAGGAAATGTCAAACTCTAACTTACAAATAACTATTATTCTAATCCCTGTCTATTTCCCATAAACTCCTGTTAAAATATTTTCTTCCTACTGCTACTTTTTGAGATATGTTAAGTAAAAAATCATAAGCATTTAATTTCTGGGAGGGGAAACCCCAAAAAATAGGAATAAAAACTACATATAATTCTTTTCTATTTTGGAAAAGCTTTAAAAGTTCAATTTTGTACTATGAAGCTGATTTGCCTCAAAATACCGACAGTGGCTGCATTTTTTTTTTTCATTTTTAACGTTAGAATAAATTTAAACAAGAGAGATTCGCCTACAGGCAAGCAGGCTGTGTGTAGAAATCAATCTAAATGTCCAGTTCAAAACTGTATTTTTGAAAGGGCATTATGCAGCAGAATTTCTAATGGCATGAATATTCTCTCTTTAGATGCCATGAATACAAAAATACCCCTGCCATTTAGACCATGAGCAATCCAGGTGCTCCAACTGAATTGTGTATGATTACTAGCTTTCTTCAACTCTCTCCATGCTTTATTTAAAAGGAAAATAGTTTTCTAAAAGAAAATATCTGAATCATTTTATTTTTCTAAAATTTATTCAGGATGACTTTAATGAAAAAGAAAGGAGTGATTTTTTTTTTTTTTTTTTTTTTTTTAGCATCTGTGTAATACTTTTCTACATTGGTTATTGGCCTTTCCTTGGTTTATGGTGTAAAAATGTCAAGAAAGTTAGTCACCCTACAGTTAACCTAGGGGTAAAAATAAACTATCTGATATATATTAAATTATTATTGTGATACCAAGACTAAGTATGATATATAAGCATAGGCCTTGTTCTAGAAGTTTTTTGTTTTGATTTTTGAGCTATTTACTTTACAAATGAAATTTTGTACATTAAATTTTGATGATTTTGTGATCTCTAGATTTTACCAATTACCACCAAATATCTCTGAAGTTATTACATTTAGATTGTTTATTGTACTATGTCTACCATGTCACACCTTTAAAAATGTATAGTCATTTGACATGTTATCACTATTATAGTTCCTGTTGATGAACAGGATTCAGAAATAAAGCTTGCATTATTTAGTTAAGTTCTCCAGATTTTATTAAAATGGACACATTTCCTAAAATGACTTCTGAATAGCCACATGGACATAAAATTGAATATTATTTGTTTAAAATGGCTGTTTCTATTGCTTAACAATCAGTGAAAAGTTTTAATAAGGAACTCATATTAGGGGTGCTTATATCATAACTAAAATGGACACAACTCTTCTGTTAATGCTATCTCCTCCAGCCAGCCTCAGAATTATGCCTATTTTTTTCCTTACCTCTCTATATAATTAATCACTGAGTTTTCAAATTCTGAACTTAAAAAAGAAGTCCTCAGGGCTCAGTGGCTCTCGCCTGTAATCCTAGCACTCTGGGAGGCTGAAGCGGGAGGACTGCATGAGTTCGGGTGTTGGAGACCCAGCTTGAACAAGAGAAAGACCCCTGTCTCTATTAAAATTAGAAAAAATTAGCCGAGCATGGTGGCACATGCTTGTAGTCGCAGCTACTCAGGAGGCTGAGGCAAGAAGATTGCTCGAGCCCAGGAGTTTGAGGGTTGCAGTGAGCTATGATGCCACCACTGCACTCTACCCAGGGCAACGGAGCAAGACCTTGTCTCAAAAAAAAAAAAAAAAAAAAAAGAAGTCCTCAAAAGATGTACCTTAGCAAAACTTTCTGGATTTATCACTAACATTTTATTTGTAGATTAATTTTGGATGACTCATGATGTATACACATTTTTTGTAATAAAAGTTAACCTCAGAAGTTTGTGTGACAAAGTTTAGACTGTATCATAAACACAAAATTTTAAAGACCACTGTTCTTGGTTGCTGTTTTAATCATTAATTACCTAAACCATTGAAGAAAAATATGCTAAATTTTCTGCTAATCCTTTTAAATCTCTTGATTCTAGCAAGAATCTTTACGGAACTGAGAAAACTCACTTTTTCCATCAGTTAGCAAACATCTGATGGCATTCTGTTGCCTACAGAAATTTGAGTCTATTTCAAAAGTGCCATTCCACTGTCTATTCCATGCAGTGACCCTAGTGTGGATCAGATGGTGATTTCAAAAGTGGACAGAAATGTATTCTTTTCTCCATAAGACCGCTTCCCTCCACTAGATATCTAGGCAAGATTATTACGGAAAAAAATTCAAAGCATCGAAAGAAAGCATGAGGATAACCGCATGTCCTACATGCTATATATAT
>NW_012145856.1:4142128-4143956 GCF_000956105.1 Propithecus coquereli
GAATTCTTCATTAAACCAGCTTTACCTTACTGGTTCCATCATTAGTTAATGTGTTGAATGACATTATTGATACTTTTATGCTATATTTGATAAGAGTCACGCTTTTAATTTTTTAAAAATTATTTAAATATAATGAAAGTTTTATACTTCCAAATAACTGACAACAGCGCCTGCTTAGATATAATACAGAATGAGAAATTCTGTAACTACTCTGTATGATGTAAATCTCTTGAAAGAAGATGAATTTAATGTTAGTCTTTAAAAAACTCTCTATGTGGACACAAGGAAAATATCCCTCATTCAAATATTCACTTGTTTACTCAGATTATTAAACATCCTTTATCCCAAAATGAGTATAAATTTTTTAATCTATCAACAAAACAATATTTGTAATCATTGACTTCTATTTAACCTAGAAAAATTTAGAAATCTAATGATGAATATTTTTCTTCTTTTCAGAGTTCAAAATAAATTTTATAATATGGCTTTTCATGTTGCCTTGATAATATAATTATAAGTATTCTTTATAAGTCCACTAATTTCTACCAGAGCAAATATTACAACAGAAAGAAAGTGAGATATAAACTTAGGACAAAGAAACAAATGTTTTACTGAACATGCTTACTCAATGCTTTCAATGATATTTTTGAAAATATAATTGGAGAAATTTCAAATAAAGCAGTCATTAAAGCAAACAGGACTAATTCTTCTGCTGCAGTGTCTCATATACTGTACTTCTGACAATTAGGGAAAACAAAAACTGTTGCTCTCTGTAACTATTTTTATGTTGGCTCCAATTATCAAGACTTGTCTGACTCATTTCTAGGCATTCCTGTTTTAAATGTCTGTGGTATGTAGCAGCTGTTGTTGTTAAACTTACATTTTTTATAGCTTTATTTTAGACTTAGTGATTCTTCAAGTAAAGTCACAGTAAAAGTGTGCTCTGTGAAACATTATTTTCCAGAAGCATCAGATGTTTGATCACAGGAAATTGTCAGAGAGCTTTTGTGGTATAGGTTTAGGATATTTTTCAAAATTATACTCTGGGTTTTATGTCCACGAATAAATTCATTCCTTTGATTTTCTCTGAGGAAAACCATTAAAATATAAACAGTTATACGAACAACTTATTTTCTAAAATGTTTTCAAAATTTCTCAAAACTATGTTTCTTTCATATATGAAAAGAATATAATGATGGATATTTAGTGACACACACAGGAAGAAATATGAATGCATGTCTGAAAATATGTTTTCATTTTTTTGTCCACTTCCTTTTCCAAATGTCCCTTTATTCTATGATAACAAAATGATTGCAATTTGGTGCCATGACTTGTTGGGTGCTCACACGGCAGTAATATTCTCCAGGGATTAGGGGGATGGGGGGGGAACCCACAACTAAAGGACGCGGTGAGCATTGTAGAGGGAAAGAGCATGCCTCTAACCCTCGCTTGGGTGAGGCGAAGACATAAAATGTAACTAAAACGTTTGTACCCTCATAATACCCTGAAATAAAAAAAAATCACTGTACTCCAGCCCAAGCAATAGCATGAAACCCTGTCTCAAAAAAAGAAAAAAAAAAAGAAGCATTGACATACCAGAGAAGCTCATTGCTATCAAGGTTTGACGTGGCAAAATGTTGCCCTTACAATAACGTTCAAAACATTGAATGACATTTAAAAGTGATTTGGGAACCAATATTTTTAATTTTGAATTCCCCAGCTACCTCTCATCTACTCACTTCTTCTTTACCCACCACAGTCAGGCTCCTGAGAATATCTGAGCATAAAGGAAGTTGCAGCCGATGTAACATATTTATTCTTTGAGAAT
>NW_012145856.1:4151716-4152258 GCF_000956105.1 Propithecus coquereli
TATTTATATTGAAAAATAACATGTGCTGTGTAATATCACTGAAAAATGTAATGTACATTATATGACTGTTGTAGTATAAAATGGTGATGTTTCATAACTAAGTCGGTTTCTATTTGGTTAAGTGATGTACTAACATGTATTACACGTGGGCCAGACAACATATGAATATGACATAAGAACCCAACCTGGAAGCAACTTCCGTAGTTGCAACTTCTTTATGTTTTACCTGTGCTTTAGGATTACTGGAATTGTTAAAATTATTTGAAAAGCTTTATACTTGGTAAAATCTCTGATTCTAGTGATTCTGATTTGACAATGTAATCCTTTTTATAATCTCATATGGATATTTACGTATACATAATTATGCCAACTATGCATGTATTGTTTGTGAGTATGTGTATGCGTGTGTTTGTGTGTGTATGTGTGTGTGTGTGTGTGTGCATTTAGAATATTTTTAGAAGGATTCATGGAAAACTCTTAAAAGGGATTTTCTTTAGGGAGTTTGAAGAGGAATGCAAATTGTGAGGAGACTTTTTCTTTTG
>NW_012145856.1:4152308-4155894 GCF_000956105.1 Propithecus coquereli
TCTTAAGCACTATCCCAAATCATTGTTAAATAATAAATTGTGTGGCTATCGCCATTAACTTTGTCAGCAATAACTTTCTACATAAATAAGCAATTGACTTACATCCACAGCTACCATCTGCATCTTAACATTACCTTAGTGACTTTCCTCTCCACACAGAAAGTTTCAATAAATTCACATACCTTTCCTTGCATATATTATTCATTCCAAAAACTGAAGAGTTGGAGGTGGTGCGAAATAAGTGGATGGTCACCTGTCACAAAAAGAGTCTCTAAAAATTTCAACAAATATTTTACGTTCAGGCTGACTGAGAGAGATATTTACTCTGCTACATGAATTGCAATGCTCTCTTTTCAAAGGTTTGAACTTAAAGATTCAGTAAGATATTTTTGGCTTAATATCAACATTTCTGAAAACAGGGAATATCACTTTCCCCTCCAAAAGAGTATATTAGAAAGAACATTAGTTAGAGACCTAGTGCCCCTTTTAGCCAGTATGACAATATTGACAGTCCATTTGACTGCTTTACACAAAGTGTTCACCTATTCCCACCAAGATATCGTGCCAGCTAAGAATCGTTTGCCCTTTTCACTAATATAATCTCTCCCTTTGATGGTTTATTGATGGTTACATGCTTGTTTTATCATTTAAAGGTCAGATATCTGGTGAGTTGTAACTGTGGCTGGTTGATTATAAGTGTCACAGCAGTTAGTTAGATATCAATCTCTCTTTGGTCCTGGACCTTTGAATATCCCAGTCACTTAGTCTGGCTTTGTGATCTCCATCTCACTGACTGCTCTGAAGTACACACTAGTTTGTGTACTTTAGAGCCTCTTACTGCTTCAATCCCTCTAGAATTCCCTGTCATGTTCTATCCCACATGTGTGCTGTGTCCACTTGATAATTTAATCACCAAATAGCTGTGGAAAACATTATAGACCAAAAGTGTTTTTGTGATAGGCTGTTGCTTATAATGATGTACCAAGTGTAGGGTGGTTTTCTAAACAGATTTCTTGGCAATATTATTTGCCTGGCAGGTATTTCTTCTGTGACTGGACTTTTAAGCACTCCCTGGGAACATAAAGGACTAATTTTCCTGCTCTTACATGGCTCAAAATATCTGATGCTTTCATGTCCCAAACACAAACATTTTGGTTGAGACTAAAATTAGATTCCAGGGCACATAGCTTTGGAAGATAGTGGCCTTCAAGTATATTTGTAAGCAATATCAGCAATGTCTACTCTCGTTACTCTTATGCTGAAAGCCTATCATCTTGGGTTGAAAGCATATCAAGGGTATGATGCTTAAATAGAACTCAAGGACACAAACAACGAAATGATTGGGAAATTTATAGTCAATAATCATGATGTGTTAGAACCTCAGGGAGTTCTTCCAACTTCTTTTCCTTTTACTGTAGTATTCAGAAACAATGTAAAAGGTGGTGGGTGATGGTGCTAATCAAACTTTGTAGCTAATCCCAGACCCTCAGAGAGGAAGGAATTAAAAAATAGAGAAAAAACAAAACTGACATAGTAATAGCTGGCTAATATCAACACAATTAGATAAATGTGAACAATCTTGGATTTTATTTAGTAAGCAGAAGTCCGGTGGAAATTGAGGAAGATTAAAAGTAGCTCCCTACATCTGACCAGAGTGTGTGTGTTTCTTATGAGTGAAAGACACAAAGTGATGGATTTGCAACCCACAAATGAAAGTTTTAACTGTTGTTTCTCTGTCTTCTAGAGCTGCATTTGATTCAGCCACTTATCTATTCTCTTAGAATATATTTATCTAAAACCTACTAAGGGTTGGACGTTGTGATAAATTGAGAAAATCAAATGGATAAGAGGTCACAATTGAGCGTTTATGACAGAACAGGCACATACTTAAAATAAAGGTGATAAATACTGTAACTGAGATGAGGGTAAGTACTGGGAGATCACGGAGGAGAAAGGAGCCATTCCTTTCTTGGAAAATTAAGGATGGCCTCACAGCTGAGGAAATTAATGAGCTATGTTTTAATGGATGTGCATGAGTGTTCCATAGGGAGAGAAACTGACAGAAGAATAGAGTTAGAAGTTTCATGTAATTTTTGTATAATACATGTGATAGAATGTGGCAGGAATAAGAGAAAACCTTGATATATAAAGATTCTTATATGCCATTTAGACTATTTAAATGGAATCCTGACTTTTGATAAAAGTCATTATTAAAATTTGTAATAAAAATATACTTAAATAGAACATGTTATAAACATTTTATAGAAAATTAAACATGAATGAATATATTGAAATATAATAAGTTTTAAACATGATTAAAGAAATGCAAATTCTGAGTGGTCACTAAAATATATCTTAAAATCAAAATTTTTAAGATTTTTCCTTAAATATTACCTGCTCACAGAAGCTCCTCTTGACCTGTTGAACAGTAGTAAACCACGTCCTCCTATCCATTTAAACTGCTTTATTATTTTTTTTCCTTTAGAGCATTTATGCAGAACATAATTACCTCTAGTTCTCCATTCTATTTTATTGTATTTGTTTATTGCTTTTCTGCTCCCAGAAGCTCCATGAGAACTTTAGTCTTTTATTCACCACTTTCCCCAACTGCCAGAATGGTGCCTGGTGAATTATAAGCACTCCAAAAATGTTTGTTGGATAAAAAAAAATCACAAATAGAAATTGTGACATGATACTCCTTACTGATGAAATTGACAATGATTAAAAAGTATAATGACATCAACTGTTAACGTAAAATATGTACTATAATAAAACAATGAGGGTTTAATTTGAAATATGTTTTAGATTTTAATTTTACTATATCTGTCAAAATTAAGATGTACAACCCCCTTAAGAATATTTCTTTAGATATATTTGTACAAGTAGTTTAAAAATGTCAAAATCCTACAAATTTACTTATTTATTAATTCTCCTTTTTAGAGATAAGGTCTTGCTCTTTCACCCTGCTGGAGTGCAGTGGTGGCGTGGTCATAGCTCACTGTAGCCCAAAACTCCTGGGCTCAAGCAATCCTCCCACCTCAGCCTCCCAAGTAGCTGGGACTACAGGCGTGCGCCACCATGACCAGCTAATTTTTTCTATATATATATTTTTAGTTGTCCAGATAATTTCTTTCTATTTATAGTATCGCAAGGAAAAGTGGCTTTATGTGCAGAGTATGTTTTGTTCTATGTAATATTAATATTATTTTAATTACATTATGGACCTTAAGTTAAGGAGTCTTTTTGAGTTTAAGAGTTTCAGATTAATGGAAATAAAAATAAATCTATAAATCCTCTCATGGTAGAGCTTACAACATTAACAGATTTTTTAAAATGGATTCATTGGTTAACCTGAGCTTACAAAACAGAGCAAAGTTTTCTGATCTGTAGAAATTTTAATTTATACATTTGCTTCAGGAACCATCTGAGGTAAATACCCTAGCAATATACTCTGGGTCAAGGGTGATCCCAAGTTCTCACCACAACATGACGACAGCATCTGAATATTCATAATGAATGATATAATTTTTCAATAATATACTGAAGAAGATTATTTTGATAGCTAGCTATGAACTTCATCAGGAAA
>NW_012145856.1:4156017-4156515 GCF_000956105.1 Propithecus coquereli
AATTAAGATGTACAACCCCCTTAAGAATATTTCTTTAGATATATTTGTACAAGTAGTTTAAAAATGTCAAAATCCTACAAATTTACTTATTTATTAATTCTCCTTTTTAGAGATAAGGTCTTGCTCTTTCACCCTGCTGGAGTGCAGTGGTGGCGTGGTCATAGCTCACTGTAGCTTCAAATTTCTGGGCTCTCTCACATGATCCTCCCTCCTCAGCCTCCTGAGCAGGTGGGACTACAGGCACACACCACCACATCCAGCTAAGTTTTAAATTTCTTTTGGACATGGGGTCTCACTATGTTTCCAAGGATGGTCTCAACCTCTTGACCTCAAGTGATCCTCCCTCCTCTACTTCCCCAAATTGCTGAGATTAGAAGCATAAGCCACCAAAGTATCATTGAAGTATCAAGATACAGCTAAAATATTCATCAGTATAGAGTGAGAAACATAAATTAGAGTGTATCCTTTAAATAAAAGAATATCGGAAGCCACTAAAAT
>NW_012145856.1:4158871-4159748 GCF_000956105.1 Propithecus coquereli
ATATACTGTATTTTTGTACTTAATCAATTGGTCAAAATTTTACAATATTTTAACTTGTTTCATGCTTGGACAACATTTCTTTCTTTGTACTTTCTGTTGTAATTGTGTTTCTTCTCTAAAGTGAGTGTGTGTATGGATATATATGTTTGTTAGTGTCTATTTTTTTCCTATTGAGTGATAAAATCCTTTCTTGACATCCCCTTTGTTCCCCACTTTATCTCACTCACAGTAGAGAATTGACCTGGTTTGGTCAAACATGAGGACATTGCATAAGTCCATCAACTATGGTAGACAAAGTGTTCAATGCCAAACATATCAAGGTAACTTTGGACATAGTTCTATTTTCCATACTTTTCTTCCATCTTCACAGTGAGTCACTTCTTATAAGAATAGTCTTGGGAATCCTTTTTCCAGTAATTGAAGTGAACAATTTCTTGCACATTATTCAGTTCTTTACTTGTAGAAGTTCTCTGGTTTGGCTATCCCTCAAAGTACACTGGTAAAATCTAAATCTGGCCAGGTAAATTTGCCTAAGTTATGCAAAGGGAAGTTACCCTGCAATGCACCTCACTTCTCTGAGCTCTAGGTTAATGTCAGGGACAAATAAAATGTGTTCCCTTGAATTTATTTTGAGAATCTTAAGAATAAGAGAATAAGTTGGAGATGATCAAATTTGGTTGCATAATCTTCTCACTTATCCAGCAAACAACAAATATCTTTCTGAATTCCATTTTGTCAAATTATAACATATCTTGTACATATGAAATACATTTAGCCACCATTCTAACTGCCATAGCGATTTGTATTCATTTTGAAAAAATACTTTTACTTTGCGAGTCTCATTTGGTGTCATTATTTTCTGACATAAAACATTATT
>NW_012145857.1:0-411 GCF_000956105.1 Propithecus coquereli
ATGGAAATAACACAGGTATGTGATATCAAAATAATTTTGAGAACAATCTGTTCAATTTTATGCAAATGACTTCTAAAACATAAATTTTCCAGGAATATATAGATTCCCTAAAAGCAGGAGATTCTTTAAACAGAGAAGTTACCTTGGAAGAAATTGAAAATTTTGCCGCAGAGTTAATTTAAAAAGTACTGGCCTAAATGATTTATATAGAGAAATTCCGTAAACTTTGAGATACTAGCGTCCTCAACATTATTCAACTTCCCAGTGGAGGGTTTGGACTGGAAGGAAGCTTAACTTGTTGTAGCCCCTTAAATGCTATTTTAAATGTTTAATTATTCATTAAAATGTGATGTAAAGATTTTAAAGTTAAATTTAAAATAAAAGAAAATCATAGCCACAGTTACATTTCAT
>NW_012145857.1:2675-3693 GCF_000956105.1 Propithecus coquereli
ATATTGTATTTATAAAGAGTATGTTATTTCGGTACCTTTTCACATAATTTAGGCTCACTACCAGCTGTGAGGTAAAAACAAAAAGGTTATCTTTGGTTGTCTGTTTTATAAAACAAATGCTGTTTTATAAAACAAATGTAGGGCTGGACCTACACTCTTCCTCATCAGACCACTGCCTCAAACATGCACACCTGTGCACACACACACACACGCACACACACACATGCACACACACACACACACTTCCAGTAACTAAATCCTTGAACTCAGATCTTGACAGCATCATATGTTGGGTAATCCAAAACGTAAATAAGTAGTCATTTCCAGGCTGTTCCAGAAGAAGTCTACAAAGTAAATAATTAAATTCAAGGTGTAAATTGTCTGCTTTCAGTTGGGAAATGTGAAAAGTGAGAGAAAATGATGTGAAATCTACCTCCATTTTCATGGAAGGAGAATTTTATGCAAAGAACAGTGTAGCATTTTTCCAATCAAATATTTGTTTCTGGACATTTTTCTTAACATGAAGAGTTGATTCTCAAAAGTAGAATATACTTAACAGAGAACACGTCAACGAATTTATGATTCAAAATCTCTTAAAGAGCTAAAGTATCTAATTGTTCACTGATTTAACTTCAGCAATTTCTGATTTCATTCCTTTCCCCTAGTGAGCATCAATAAAGTATTCTAAAGCATTATGAAACAGCATTAAGAAAATTAGACATTTGGGGCAACAATGACAGATTTAAAGCCAACTGACAAAAGATTTAAAGCCCCTCCAAAACTTAATAAATGAATAAAAACAATCCATTAAAATCAGAAAAGAGGCCCGGGCGCGGTGGCTCACGCCTATAATCCTAGCTCTCTGGGAGGCCGAGGTGGGCGGATTGTTTGAGCTTAGGAGTTCAAAACCAGCCTGAGCAAGAGGGAGACCCCGTCTCTACTAAAAATAGAAAGAAATTAATTGGACAACTAAAAATATATAGAAAATATTAGCCGGGCATGGTGGTACATGCCTGTA
>NW_012145857.1:9029-9392 GCF_000956105.1 Propithecus coquereli
GAAGTAAAAATGTGGGGCTGGAGCACACACACAAAAAGATATAAATGTGGGAAAGAATGGTCAAAGAAAGAATTGGGAAACATTAATCTGTGGGAATGTGAAGAAGAAACTCTAGCATAGGACATTATTTAAAAGTACATGATTTTATATAGGGCTGTGACCTAGTCACAGAAAAAAGAGCACAAAAGACAAAAAATTTTAATTATATCCATAAGGACAAATCTTGATGGCTTAAACTTAGAATTTTTATCTCTCTCCCTCTCTGAAACACCCCTAACTAAAAACCTTACAATGAAATTATTACTAATTCTTCTTCTAGCCTGGTTCAGTTTGCAATATAATAATGATAAATGTTTTGCTAAC
>NW_012145857.1:11823-12500 GCF_000956105.1 Propithecus coquereli
ACATACTATCCTAAAATCTATGCTGAAAACCATACAGTTAGCTTTAGCTGTCTTTCATCTTCCCATCTAATCACTTAATCCAGATCAACACCATTCTGAAATGGGATCTTCTCAGTAGAGTACCCTACCATATCTGATACTTGGTCTGCTGGAATCCAGTTACTCTCTGTTATACACCTTAAAATCTACATAGCTAAATCATGTCTTTGTCAAAATCTCTTATCAGTCTCTATCTTATTAATATTTCTCAATGATCTTGTTTTGAAGTTCTTTCATCATGCGGCCTTCTCCTACCTATATAAACATACATCTTCAATACAGATTCTCCCCTCTTCAATATGGCTTCTACACTGCCAAAACACAGGTGTTGGTGATATGTGTGTACATATATATGTCTCCCTCTATATATTTCATTGTTCATGTTGTCTCCCTCACCTGATGTTTTATAGTCTCACTTCACTCACCTTTCATGACTCAGAATAAGTCCTACCCTACCCTAAAGTATTTTCTCATTCCTCCAGGCCATGTTTATCTACATGTCCTTTGCAGGGGACAGGTCATAACTATATACTGTTGTGATATGGTCTTGTATTGTTCACTTTTAGTTTTATTTTATCTCTCCAAATATATTGTAAATTTCTTTAAATTGTTTTTTCTCTACAATTTCCTTAGTAACT
>NW_012145857.1:14094-15272 GCF_000956105.1 Propithecus coquereli
AAAAATCAAAATTCATTCCAGCATCAACCCAAAAGTCAAAAGCCCAAAGTCTCATCTAAATATTAGCTAAATCAGATATGGGTAAGCCTCAAGGTATGATTCATCCTGAGACAATTTCTCTTCCAGCTGTGAAACTGTGAACCCAAACATGTTGTGTGCTTCTATAATATAGCATTGGTACATGTATATGATCGATATTCTCTTTTCAAAAGGGAAAAATAGAAAAGAAGGAAAGAAAGATAGGTCTCAGATAAGTCCAAACTTAATGATGAAAACAACATTACACCTTTAGGCTTGAGAATCATCCTCTTTGGCTATGTACTCTGCCTTCCAGGCCCACTGGGGTGGCAAATTACCCCCATTGTTCAGTGAGACAGTCCCTCAGTGGCTCATTGCCTGGGATCTGTGGCTCTCCCAAGGATTCTGATGCTCTACACATTAAATGTGGTAGTCTGTGTAAACTACATATCACAGTGCCTGCCACATAAGTGCTTAAATAACAGTTTTTCTTCTTATTATTTATATGGTTAATATTTTGGTAAAATTTGTATATAGATACTCCCAGATCATAATCATAAGATCCAAAGTTGTTTCTTCTCTGCCATTTGCTGTGATTTTCTTTTTTAGAAGCTACACATTATTCCTTTTCTTCTTAATTAATCTCAAGAGATGTTGCTCACTACTTATGTAATTCACATTTTTTATTACAGAATTCTAGGTTTTCCCATGTAGATTTAAATACCATGATATACTCCAACTTCACAGGAAGGGGTTGCTGGTAGAAAGATCATTGCACATATGTAAAAGTTATTATTTTAATTATTTTCTTTTATTATATCCTTCCATCAAATTCTTATTAAAGTACTATTTGAAATGAAGACAATTTTCAGCGGTAATAACTAACCAATTATTTCCCAACCCTAGACTTGAGTAAATGTCTCTCTATTAAACTACTCTGAGAAAATAGGCTCTTGAGTTGGCACTACCAAACATGTTCTCTGCTACCCTAATTAAGTAGAGATTTCTGTTCTCCCAACAAGTGATTTTCAATGAGGAGAGATTTTCTTCTTATTCTGTACTGTAATCCTCTTTTCAGGTAAGAATCTGTTTTTATTAGTTAACACAGATGCTAAGAAAATGTCCCCCTGAAAGATTTTCAAGGATGCTGGTGCTACCCT
>NW_012145857.1:16637-16952 GCF_000956105.1 Propithecus coquereli
CATGCTTATATGGTAAATCTAATAATGGAAAGCAAGATAGTGATTAGTATAATGGTCAAGATAGTGACTACAATTTTGGGGAGATGAGAATATGCCGTAATCAGGATGTTACATGAAGAGCCTTTGAGATTCTGGCAATGTCCCATTTTTTAACTTACCTGGTAACACATTGATATTCAACTTACGATAAAAATATTGAGTGCAACATTTTGTTTTGCATCCTTCTTTGAATAATTGTTATATTTGATACTTTAAAAAGTTCTTTAAATGAGCAAAATACTTCCTAAAAGTATAGAACAGGAAAGAATCAGAAAA
>NW_012145857.1:18141-18551 GCF_000956105.1 Propithecus coquereli
ATTAACACAATTTGATGCCACTTAATCATTATTCAAATGTTACAAGTAGAAAAATTCAATCAGAACCAAAAATAAACAGAGTATTGTCTATCTTCTGAACACTCAAGTGATGTTTCCTACATAAAGTACAGCCAGGGACCAACTGATGAAAACAAAGTGTGAGTAGCTTTACCATCCTGGCAAAGACAATGTGCCCAGAAAGCACGTAGAATTTTTGCTGATCAAATCCTGCAAACATAGTTTAAGGTAAAGGAATAAACTAGGCTGTGAAAATTAGTAATTTTAGGAAGAACTTTCAGAATTCAAACTCTTGCCAACATTGAAACGATCAGAGAAACATATAGTAAGCTGATGTAAATATAACATTAAGCTGTATATTTTCCAACTTCCTGACTTTATCTATATATCAT
>NW_012145858.1:0-1186 GCF_000956105.1 Propithecus coquereli
AAAATAAAAAATAAAAAAATAAAAAAAGTCAATTTCTTGAAAGACAAAAGTTTAGAAATTGTACAAGATTAAGAAAGATTAAAAAGACAACACAAAGCATGATTCTGAACTCTCCTCAAAAAAATGCCAGAAAGAACATTATTGGGACAATTGGCAAGATTTCAATAAGGTCTTAGGTTAGATAACAGTATATATCAGTGTTAATTTTCTTGATTTTTTTATAATCACCAAGTGGTTTTGTAAGTGAATGTCCTTATTCTTAGAAGAAAACAATCCTGAAATATTTATGGGTAAAGAAGTCTGATGTCTTATTCTCAATTGGTACACAACAAAACACAATGTGTGTAATGAGTGAGAATGATACACAGAGCAGTGTGCATGAATCCCTAGACAATTTCGCTAAGTTAAAAAAGTTAATCCCAAAAGGTTACATACCGTATGATTTCATTTATAAATGTATTTTAAAATGATAAAATTATAGAGATAGTAGTTGCCAGAGGTTAGGGATGGGGGTGGGGGGTAGGTATGGCTATAAAAGGGCAACATGAGGGACCCCGTTGTGACATACTAAAGGTCTGTCAGATTGTACCACTGGGGGAAAATGTGAAGAGTACACAGGATCTCTTTAATGAATGATTTAATTATTAATATATTAATAGTTCATATATAATTGGTCTAGAAAAAATTGTGTCAATTCTAAAATCCCTCATTAAATCAAATTCCAATTTGCTTTACTCCTAAAATGTTTAAAACATTTATTTTTGCTCTGTATTTTAATTATTCTTAGAGATTTAAAAAAACATTCCATTAACCAGCAACAAAGCTCAAGGCAGCTACCAAGTTCAACTCTGAAATACCGCATTATGCTCAAAAGATACTAACAGCCATACAATTTATGAATTGAGTTGAATTAACCTTTTTTAATAAAACATATATAATCAGCTCCAACTAACATTTTTCTTAAAAAATAATTTTTGAAACATTTTTATCCTGATCCTGAATTATCAGGTGTTCTTCTAGACTTCAACTGTACTGATTACTGAAATATTTAAAATAAATTATTTCACATTTAGTTTCATAAATACTATAGGCCTAAAAGTGCTATAACTCTATGTCTTCCTATCAATTTGTGTTGGTGTAAAAATCTGCTAAGAATAACTTAAATGTTAAAAGCTATTTATATGGC
>NW_012145859.1:0-8128 GCF_000956105.1 Propithecus coquereli
ATGGTGTTCCCCAGCTGTGATGGCAGTCCCCAGCTGTGATGGCATTTCCCAGCTGTGATAGTGTTCCCCAGCTGTGATGTGTTCCCCAGATGTGATGGTGTCCCCCAGCTGTGATGGCATTCCCCAGCTGTGATGGCAGTCCCCAGTTGCGATGGCAGTCCCCAGCTCAGAGCCTGCTCCCTCTCCTCCACTTATCTCTTGGCCTTCACATCCCTCTTCCCAGAGTCCCCAAATACCCCTTCACTTTCTCCTGGTCTCCTGCCTGCTGACTCCAGCCCCTCCCCTCATCATTTCTCACAGCAGAGCCAGATCTAATTTGCATGGGGCCTGAAGCTTGTACAATTTTAGGAGTCCTTTTAAGAAAAAGACTACAATATTATTAACACAAAATTAGGTATAAAAGTAAATATCTCAAATAAGCAAAGAAAACATAAAAAGTTACAAACTCTAAAAAGCTGACAAATACCACAAATGTATTCACAATCAGAAAAAGAATACACTATTTGTGTTCATCAACTGCTTATGGCAACCCTCTAGCACTAAACTTAAACACGCACACGTTTGACGATGGGAAGAATTTCCCTCAACCAGCTTCTGGCTCTGCACCTCAAACCCCGATACTTCTCCACCACCCACATCCTTCTGCTGCTGGGCGCCATGGGTCCTGTCCATGAAGTGATGTGACTTTGGCCTACACCTCCATGTTACAGTGCCAGCTGGAGGGGCACGGGGTTGTAGGAGCACCTGTGGAAGCCACACTTACAAGGGGATGGGCAGCAAGTTTTGATTATATGTGGAAGTGACCACAGCCCACTGAACCCCAATTACGTGCATTCCCAGTTCAAAGAACGCTGTGTGGCCACTCAAATGCCACCAGAGGCAAGAGAAAGGGCCGAAGGGAAAGCTACCATGAAAAGAGTGAGTGGTCGTAACTGATTGCAGTGTTAATACCATTTGCAAATTATACAGCGACATACGACCCCATGTAAGCATCACGGGCCCGACCAGGGCTCCGGCAGGGCCAGGGCAGCAGAGGGCCCTGAAGCCAAAGCCTCAGCAGCTCCCCAGTAAATCTGCCTCAGCCTGCACCCCACTTGCCCCCCCCCTCAGGAAGGAGAATGACCCGGCGAGAACGCAGGAGCCAAAGGACGTGAGTGTGTTTGTACTCATTTGCCAGGCCGCTGCAGCGAAGGGCCATGGACAGAGTGGTTCATCATCACCCAGCCTGGAGGCCGGGGCTGGGAACAAGGGGACCAGGGTTGGTTCCCCCTCAGAGTGAGGGGGAATCTGTGCCAGGCCTCTCCCCTTGGCGTGGAGAGGGCCATGGTCTCCCTGTTCCTTTTCACATCGCCTTCCCTCTATGGGCGTCCAGCTCTGTGTCCAAAATTCCCCCTTTTCCTAAGGACAACAGTCCCATTGGATTAGGGCCCACCCTAATGACCTTATTTTAACTTGATTACCTCTATAAGAACCTTGTCTTTAAATAATGTCACATTCTGAGTTACTGGGGGTTAGGACGCTAAGGTATCTTTTGGAGGACACAATTCAACCTACGACAGTGTGGAAATGCAAACAGTGTGTGAATCTCTGCAGAAAACCAAGGGAGACCAAGAGGAACCCAGAGAGACAGTGAAGGAGGGAGCTGTTATCTTGTTTACACTTTGCGTTTAGAAAAATTACCTCATTAGCTGTCTGTCTGCACCCGTGCCCAGTTGCAGCCACTAAATCAATCATTAGGGGATCGTTTGGCTTTCCTGGACACCGTAAGTGGCACATTTTTGAATCTGTTTTGATTTCTGTGGCTGTCTCGAATGTCAAAATGATGGAGGGGACAGAGAGGCCGAACTCTGAGGACAGAGGAAACGGGGCCTCTTCAGGGTGGAAAAATCAAGACTGAGAGGCATGTGAAGGGCCCAGGGAGGATGGGGACAGGTCCCCAGTCTTGAATCAGCCCTCAGTGGCTGCCCACTTTGCCTCGGGAAGAGGCAGGTTAGGGACAGGCAAGCACTATTTACATAGAAGGCAGTGGACCTAGGGAACTCCCCTGCCCAAGTGACAGGTGGAAAGAGAAACTCAAGAGGAAGTTACATAATTTATTGGATAATGAGATGCGAACACTCAATATTCAGCCTCAACGGTCTTCTCCAGTTTGTTTGGTAGTCCCCAGAGGTGACTCACAGGTAAGCAGGAGCAGCCGGACACTGCAGCAGTGTGGCCCTTGCAGGGAGCCTCCCATGGCCCTTCATGGACCCCATTCTTAAACTCCAGCTCCTGCTCCCTTAGAACTCAGGGACAACCACCTTGGAGAGAAAGCAGAGGTTACCCATCCTGCCCCACCCTATTTCCCAAGCTACTGCAAACTGAGCTCTGGAAGGAGCCCCAGGCCCCCAAGTCTGCAACCAGCTGCACCCTGAGCCCAGGCTGGGCTCCGCTGGAGACCGGGCTACAGGACAAGCCACACCTACTGCACAGGCTTCTCACAAGGCTCACTGCACCGAGAGAGCTGCAAGTGCAACAGGAATGGAAGCACCATTAGCGTTAGAAGCAGAGGGCACCTAGAAAAAGGCCAACTGAGCTCGCAACTCCACACAATCACCATTATCGCAAAACACTTGAGAATCAGCCGTGCCCATCATACGGGCACCTGGGCAGTGTTTGCTTAGGTCAGTTTTGTTTTTACCTGTGTCGTGAGACTCATTGGTGAATCACAGCATCACTTTAATGAGTCACAACCAGCATTTGCAAAAAATAAAACAGAATAGAAAATGCCAGAAGGCAGCACACAGAGATTATAGAGTTTGATGAAACTTCCATTTCTTCTACATATATGTGCATATAAAGGTATTTCATACTATGACTTGAAGTAAGAAAGGTTAAAATACACTGATCCGGACCAAAAACCTTATGAAAAGTGGAAGCCAAATGCCACCGTGCCGCAGAACTAGCCGGAGAGTGTGTTAAATAGAGATTCCCAAGCCCCACGCTCCAGAGAGCTTTGAGACCGTATCTTCTAGTGAGACCTGGGACTCTGCATTTAACAAGCTCCCCAGGTGGCCCTGATACATTTGGCCTGTGAAACACAATTCAGGAATCACTGTATAAAGAGAAAGAAACCATGTATTTGGTAGGATTGTGTTATAGAAAGCTTGAGTAACACAGAAAGATATTTGTTTCATCTCAATCCAGAGAGAAAAAAAGGGGCAGAGGAGTGGATATCCGGGGGGAAAAGGGTGGTATCCTTCCTCCATTTGTGGGGCTGAATTCAGCATCAGGCAGGATTGGCACTGGTAGACCATGCTTGGTTGTATTAATAAATTGTCCTTTTGGGGTTCAGAGCCAGGCCCTGAGAAGGGCTAGATACCTCCCCTGAGTGAAATGTCCACTGAATAGAATTGTGGAGACCTAGATGGCTTTAGGGGCAGCCCTTTCTGAGACATAGTCTGGCGCTGGGTGACATCTTGAGCTTACTTTCATTTCTTACCTGTCATGATTCTAAGAGCAACAGGACAGAGGGAGAGGTTGGAAGATGGATAATCTCTATCATGTCTGCACTGATTACAGTCAGTGCTTATCAAACTGTGGCTCATGACTCATTCACTAGTGGGTCATGAAATCAACTTCACATTTTGAAAAATAGACTACATCAAATATAACAGAAAATATCATGGCGCATTGCTTGTTATGAGGATGTTTGATTATCTATTGCTGTATAACAAAACCACTCAAAACTTAGTGGGCTTAAAACAACATTTATTGGCTTGTGGTTCTGCAGTGTGGCAGGGCTCAAGGAGGACAGGTCTCTGCTTCATGGGCATCAGGCAGGGTGGCTTCACTGGGGCTGGGGTTCACTTCCAAGATGCATCATTCAGGTGGCAGGCAAGTTGGTGCTGGCTACCAGCTGGGAACTCAGCTGGTGTTGTTACAGCCCAGCCAGGTTCATTGCCCACTGCTCAGGATGAAGCCAATTCCCTGAGACAGTCGGGATTACAGCAGAGAAAGAGTTTAATATCACAGGTGCCACACGAGGAGATGGGAAGAATTTCTCAAATCCATCTCCTTGAGAATGTGGGAGAAAGGATTTTTAAAGATAGTAGGCAAAGGGCTAGGCAATTGGGTCTACTGATTGGCGGGGAATGAACTCATAGGGTTGGGAAGCAGAGATTAGCTTCTCAGTTGGGAGATTTCCTGGGTGGAGGGGAGGGCGTCTCAAACCTGTTGGATCCGTTCCCACACCTATCCACAGGTCCAGTTGGCATCGGTAGGTCCCCCATGGAATGCAGAGTATGAAAAATACTTCAAAGACCAGTCTTAGGCTTTACAATAGCAATGCTATCTAGAGAGGCACAGGTCTCGGGCTTTTCAGTAGCAATGTTGTCCACGGAAGTAGCGGGGAAAGCCATAAATCTCACGCCTGTCAGGGAGGATAGTGCCATTAAGCGGTAACCATCTAGCTGGGGAACAATGGCTGGTTAACTTCTGGTTATATCTCTACTTTAAAAATCAGACTTTGATTACTATTTACACTTTATGGCTCTACATTATTTTAATACAGATGGTTTCAGTGTCTCTCCAGGTGGCCTCTCGGTGTGGCTAGACTGGGCTTTCTACAGTAGGACAGCTTGGTTCCCAGGGGAAGCACCCCAAGAACCCCTTCCAAGAGGACGAGTCCCAACGTGCAAGAGCTCACCAAGCCTCCCCTGCACCACCCTTGCCAATGCCTCACCTGGCCAAGCCCAAGTCAGTGTGGGAGGGGACCCCAAAAGGGCATAAATGCTGGGGCTGGGGCTCACTGAGGGGCCACGGAGTAAGCATTATTTCCTTTAAAAAGTATTTTTTTCAGCTGTATGTGTGTATAAGTACTGGGTAGCAATGGAAAACGTATTCCTGATAGTTGATCACAGTTCCAAAAGTTTGGGAAACACAGGAGTAGAGAGCCCTGGGGCACAGGCAGAATCACATTCACTTTCCTTGATTTCTCTGTCCCAGAGATCTCTCTGTATGTCCACCCCCCCCAATCATTTGTCTGATAACTTCCCCCCCTTTTCTTTCTTCTTTGTTTCCCTCTCATTTATTTCTCTTTCTCCCCTTATCTCTTCTCTCTCTGTCTTGGTATCTCTGCCACTGAGCCATGTTTTTCCCATCTTACCTTCCACATTCAAACGTCTCCTTCAAACACCTGCATGCGTAACCTTAACAGAAGCTGGGGTCCCACGTGACCCACTCTCTGCACAGCACCACATATAAATGAGCACAGTCCAGCAGCCAAACGCAATTTTGCATTTATTTCAATTTTCCTGTATCTCTTGAAGAATATTAATAGGGATCCAATTTACATTCCATAGACAAACTCTGAAATTCCTCTGTCCCTAGTCTAGCAGTCCCACCTGGCAACTGCTCTGGAGTCTCCCACTTGCCAAACCCACTAAGTGTCAACACTCAGCCGGGAAGGCATTCCCCAAACACCTCCCTTCCACTTACCCCCCTTTCTTACTCTGCCTTGGCTTAGCCTCTCTGGTTCCAACTCTTTCCCCAATATCTTGATTCTGTGTTGCAGATGATCAAAAACGATATTGCAAAAACTGAATTCAGAGAGGAGAGTAAAAACAGAATTTGAAAGAACAACAAAATTCTCTTTAGTTGTACCTATTTGAATAGTTACACATTTCATCCCAGTTACATACACAAAATATGGGATCTTAGAGCCCTGAATGGAGAAATTTATTTTAGTTCTGGCTCTGCTGCTAATTAAATGCATAACCCTTGACAAATCATTCATCTTCTCAGCCCCAAGCTTCCTGATCTACATGGTAAGTAATAACCCCATTTCCGAGGGAGGTTGTGAGGACTAAATGAGCTGCTGTGTGTAACGTGCCTGGCACGCCGCAGTCAGGTAAAAGGTTAATTCCCCGTGTGATTCCTCACCTGTAAAACGGGGCACCGATGCACACCTTGCTCACCTCACAGGGTCTCCCTAAGGATCAAATTAGAAAATGCATGTGGATGCCCTTGATAAACCGCAAAGTACTGCGCTGATAACGTATGATATTTTTTGTACTTTACTGAATGCAAAAATCTCATCCTAGTCACATCCGTGCACAAGGCCTTTGCTCATTACAGGCCCTTAAACAGCCCACATTTTTTGTGTGCCAATCATAATCATCGGAGCGTGGGGAAACCACCCTTCGTCACTTCCCACCACCACCAACATACACTTTAAAGTCAAGGGGATTCTGCCTTCAAGTTCGTGAAAGAGGACTTTGCTATTTGGCCCAAGGCAAAAAAAAGGGGCAAAGGTTTCTTTAGCTCAACGGCTCTCAAAATATGGTCTTTAGACCAGCAACCCTTGGAAAGTGTAAGATGCGCATTACTGTGCCCCACCGCAGAGCTACCTACTCAAAGATTTGGAAGGCAGAAGCCCGTATCTATGATTCTGATATACATTCAGTTTTAAGCATAATAAGGTCAGAAGAATGGCAGTGGGGAGATGTGACTCTCCCATGCAGATCTGACAGGGTTTCTGGCAGCGAAACCAGCCTTTGTGATGCAAGGTGGTCTACCTGCATTTGGACATTTGGGGACAAGAAAAAGAAAAATTCCTACCCTAGCAAAGGATCACCAGATCCTTCCCCTCTGTGACAGACAAATGTTTGTGTGCCCCAGAAATCATATGTTGAAACCCTAGCCCCCAAGGCGATGGTACTAGGAGATAAGGCCTTTTGGGAGATGATTATTTCATGAGGGTGGAGCCCTCCTGAAAGCCACTGGTGCCTTTACAAGAAGAGACAGAGAGAGAGAGAGAGAGCCCGCTTCCCTTCTCTCTTCTCTCCACCAGGCCACCTGCAAACCAGGAAGAGGGCTGTCACCAGACACCGGATCTTCCACACCTCAATCTTGAACTTGCAGCCTCCGGAACTGTGGATGCAGGTGCTGGAGAGAAAAACAAATTGGGGAGGGGGATGGACAGTGCTTTGGAGGCGGAGGCAGCTCTAATTAGGGTCACACCTGAGTCAAGGCCTGAAGGAGGTAAAAGAGTCCCTTCTGGGAAAAGAATATTGTAGGCAAAGGGGACAGTGAACACAGAGTCCCTAGGGCAGGGCATGCCGGTGTTGGAAGATAAGCAAAGAGGGTGGTATAGCTGGGAGGGACTCAGTCGGAGCTGAGTAGTGGGAGGTGAAGTCAGAGACATGTGGAGAGGTATGGGGGCGGGGGGCTGCCCTGTTTGGGGACTTGGCTGTTACTGTAGTGGGATGAGAGCCACGGGAGCGCTCCGAGCAGAGAAGGGCTCTGACTTGGGATTCAACTGGCTGCTGTCGGCAAGGGAGCGGTCGAGGCGTCCACGTAGGAGATTTTGCAACTGTGAAATTCCAGGTGAGGAACGACGGTTGCTGGGACCAGGGAGGCAGCAGTGGAGGTGGGGAGACGTTTGGCCAGATTATGGAGGTAACGGCAACAGTCTTAACTAGAGAACTAGATGCAAGATGTGAGAGGAACAGAGTCAAAATGACCCCAGGATTTTTCCCCAAGCTCCCAGAAGGAAGGAGTGGCCACGCGCTGTGACGGAGGAGGCTGCGAGGCGTGGGCCTCTGAGCGTGCTGCCTGGGATGCCATTCAACACCCGAGTGAAGGCGGAGAGGAGGCAGCGAACATGGAGTCAGGAGCTCAGGGCCCCCGTCACAGGCAGAGCCAGACTTTGAACATGAGGAGGCCCAGACCACACTGCTTCTGATCGAGGATTGCCGGGAGTGCCAGAGCAGTCCCACCAGCTCTGGGACGCTGAAAAGTCCGTCACTGGAGAAAGGCAGGGCTGTCGATAGGGAAGCTCCATGCAGTCTCGGGGACGACACTGCACCGAGGGACCGCAGCAGCAGGGGCTGGCGCAGCAGAGCGCAGCAGCGTCCAGCCCAAGCCCTCGCTGGGGTGCAGACGCAAGTGAAGGCAAATTCCTCCCCCACGTTCATCCGTCCCTGAAGACCCCTGGGAGCTCACTGGGGACTCGCTTGTGTGAGCAGTGAGGGAGATAGGTTTGCTTAAGCCCTGCTCAGGCAGCAGAATAAGCACATTTGACTAAAATGCTCTAGATCCACAAAGCCCAAGGCCTGAGCTACAGAGAACAGAGAGGAAGCCTCCC
>NW_012145860.1:0-1206 GCF_000956105.1 Propithecus coquereli
TCTCTGCATTTTCATTATTCATAAGTTAAAGAATATTCGAGACAATTTTCTGCTACACAGTAGGGAATTTCAAAAAATTATTTCCCTCAGTTCCACCAATCCCCTATCACCCTAGAATTTTTCTGAAAAGGATTCCATTCATCTATCTCTAAGAGTTTCTATCACTGTAGCAATCTGAGGAAATAAACAAAAAAGAAATATTCAAATTGGGAACAGATTTACTTACCTTCCATTATCAGTTGCAATTTTCCATTTTTTCTGCCTTACTCTAATTCAAACTTTCTGCTTTACCTCAGAATTTTCAAATTATGAGAAAAAGAAGTCAGTAAATAAAGGTGATTTTTAACAACTGTCCTATTTGTATTTTAATGCATTATTATAAATGATATTTCTAGCCAGCAAATATCCATCTTAAACTATTAGAGAACTAAAAAAAAAAAAATGCAGATTTTCGAAAGAAGGAAAATAATTTGAGATCTCAACAATTTCTCTCTTTTTCCATTTAACCTATGTAACTCAGAGCAAGCTAGGGAGAAACAGTAAAAACCAGGAAAGAAAAACACTTCTCTAAAGTCAGCACTACTGACCAAAAGACAAGAGATCTCTCGTCTGGAGTTTCCTTTGAAAAAGAGATCAAATTAGTCTTTTATTTTCATATTTAGGAAAGAAAAAAATCATACATCTGTCTATAGCATCTATATTAGCTTCAAAGTTCTTTGGTGTTGGCTCTCCTAATTATGCTTTGAGTTAGATTTCCCTTGACTTCCCAGGCCTGGGCCTCCCAAGGGCAAGGATATTATTCTGGTATTTACACAAATCAGTAGTTCTAAATCCTGCCCAAACAAAGATTTAGAGGAAGTTAGTAGTCATTTCTTAAAGACTCTGACTCTTTGGAAGCTCTTTAATTCTAGAAAACCGAGTTTGTAAATAACAACATTTAGGATGGTATTAATAAACATGTATTTCACTGATTATTAATGAGACCAAGACAAAGTATTTCTCTCTCAGAAAAAGGTAAATCTTACTGGCAAAGCAACCTAAGAATGGTTCCATCAATGTGCAACGTAAACTGATTTTTTCTTCATGGACAAGAATATCAAGAACAGGTTTGAAAGGAAAAGACAGTCAAAAAATAAAAACATGCAGCCTCAGAAGACTGTGATATGTGAGGAGGGTCCTATCTTCATGTTTAAAGAAAAAAAAAAA
>NW_012145861.1:0-1049 GCF_000956105.1 Propithecus coquereli
AGTGTGCGGTTGAACAACAGCTGCTTAAAAATATAAAAAGAAAAAGACTGCCTAGGCCTGGGCAGCTTCCGGTTCTGAGCCCGGGGCAGCCATCGCGGCCCACACTCACCCTCGGTTTTAGCCAACACTGTGCTCGGTTGGTATCAATGACAGTTTACTGGCAAAATCTCGCATGAAGCACAGTGCGGAATTAGTTAAAAGAATGAAATGTAGTGGAATCCAATATCTAAATCCCTTTGCCATTCAGTGTGCGGTTGAACAACAGCTGCTTAAAAATATTCTCCAATAAAACTTGTTCTTAGCAAAGAAGCTTTCACGGGAGTCCAGCACCGCTGGCCACTGAATAGTCGGTCAGCCTTGGAGATCGTCCAGGGCGGCCGGGCACACAAACCTCCCTATGGAGTAATCCCTGACCCCATACCCTTTGCTGCCATCCGAGGTTACTCTGGGGCCCAGGAAATGTGATAATCGCTAATCTTTGTTGAACTCTACTTAGTATGTTCCAGTGTCATTCTTATTTCCAGATTATGAAAATGAGGCTCGGAAAATTTCATTTGCTAGAGGACAGGTTGGCTATGAGTGGCGGAGCTGGTATTCCTCTGTCCACCTGACCGCAATGCTTTCTCCACTACGTATCGGGCCACCTAAAAAACCAATCTGGAGTCCACATAATCTAACCTGAGAGTTTATAAAATGAGGCAAAAAATAAAATGTTCCTGTTTCCTACCTTTAAAATTAAGAACAGAAAACAAAACTCCATTAAAAATATAAAACATTTTTGGCCGGGCTCAGTGGCTCACACCTGTAATCTTAGCACTCTGGGAGACTGAGGCCAGAGGATTGCTCGAGGTCAGGAGTTCGAGACCAGCCTGAGCAAGAGTGAAACCCAGTCTCTACTAAATAGAAAAATTAGCCAGGTGTGGTGGTGCACACCTGTGGTCTCAGCTACTTGGGAGGCTGAGGCAGGAGGATTGCTGGAGCCTAGGAGTTGGAGGTTGCAGTGAGCTATGATGATGCCACTGCACTCTACCCAGGGTGACAGGGTCAAT
>NW_012145862.1:0-2371 GCF_000956105.1 Propithecus coquereli
GAGTTTTATAGAATATAATTGGGTGTGGGCCATTACACCAAAAGACACGTTCCCAAACACCTTGATCCCGAATGTCAGAAATACCAAATCCCCAAAATATAATTTTTGAAAAAATAATAAAAAAATCTTTAAAAGACATTTGCTTATATTTTTAAAAGGGGACTTATTTGAGAAACATAAAAACATGACAGATCACTTCATAGACCACTTCACACAATAAAATATGCAATAATGACATACATATTTTTGCAAACATAAACACTCAGGTATACTAACGACAGTCCCACGGGTTACCAGCATAACAGCTATGAGCAGACGAACCGTATTCATGAAGGAATAGGTGGCAAAGGGAAAATGTACGCACGCACGTCCCCCTGGTTGGTAACTGTGTCTCTGACAGGATCACAACCGCACGTGCAGTCGCCCGAAGAGCCAAGATTTTGAGAAATTATATCTTTCACACACGCGGACGCACAAAAGGACATCTCTTCCTTTATTGGGGGAGTTTCAACGTTTTTACGTACATGCACAAAGCTTACGCACACTAAAGTTGTGATAATGCACTTTTGTGGACTCAAATTTGCAAAAAATGCATAAAATAAATCCGAACTCTCTAAACGTCTTTACGCGGGCCGGACAAGGTGGCTCACACCTGTAATCCCAGCACTCTGGGAGGCCGAGGCGGGAGGATCACTTGAGGTCAGGAGTTCAAGACCAGCCTGAGCAAGAGCAAGACCCCATCTCTACTAAAATTAGAAAAATTAGCCGGGTGTGGTGGCGCGTGTCTGTAGTCCCAGCTACTCGGGAGGCTGAGGCAGGAGGATCGCTTGAGCCCAGGAGTTTGAGGTTGCTGTGAGTCATGATGACACCACAGCACTCCAGCCCGGGCGACAGAGCGAGAATCTGTCTCAAAAAAACAGTAAAAGTCCTTTCGCGATGCACAGCATAGCCCCAGTGCTGGAAATGATGTGAAGGCGAAATGCACAGCACAAGTCGGCTCTGTGCACGGACGGGCAGGGGTCGTACAGGACCGAATACTTTGGCAGGCGAGATTTCTTGTATTTTTCCCCCCTGCTTTCCCTTCTTCTAGCACCTTCCAAACCCTTGTGGGACCCATGTTTGGACAGTGGCTGTGGTCCGCGTTTCGTAAGTACGTGCTGTTGGTTTGACAGTCTGGTGACCACCCAGCTGTCGCAGGTAAGAGATTTTCGGCTTTCACGGCACCAATAATTAACCTCTAAATTTTTATCTTTCCCCATCTAGGAGCCTTGTACACGTAACTTCCACTGCCTTTTTGGAAAGGAGAAGTTTCACAGATCTCCATCGTGCTGTAAGGAACACAGCAAGAAGGCACGATCTTCGGCGTGCCCGATACCGAATCTACATTAATCGGGGTTTCCCCGAGAGACGGAACCAACCGCATACATACGTGGATACATGAGAGGGATTTGTCAGGGGAATTGGCTCACACGATTGTGGTGGCTGAGAAGTCCCACGACAGGCCGCCTGCAAGCTGGAGACCCTGGGACGCCAGCAGTGTGGCTTGGTCCAAGTCCGAAGCCTCAGACCGGAGGAAGCAGACGGTCTAACTCCCGGTTCACAGAAGCCTCCGGACCCAGGGGCCGCCGGTGTAGGTCCGGCAGTGCCAAGGCAGGTGAGCCTGGACCGCTGAGGTCCAAGGCAGCAGAGAAGTCTGCCCCGGCTCTCAGGAGAGATGCGGCACTGGGGCGTTTGTCTGTCCCGCCCGCCCATCGCCGGCGCCGCCCACAGTGAGGGCGGATCTCCCACCGCACCCACTCGGACTCGCGCCTTATCTGCCTCTGGAGACACCCTGGACTCGCCCACGCTGACACTTGGCCAGGTTCTAGGTGTTCACACTTAATTCCAAATAAAGACCAACACCAGGCGACAGTTCCACCCAACACGACGCGACTCTCCCGTGCACAAGCGAAAACGCACCAACCCTTCCCCAGAACCTAGCTTTCAGCATTTCAACATTTGGGATTTTAATCTTCTGGGATTGTGATTTTTAGGATTTTAAATGTTCGGGATTTTAGATTTTAGGGATTTTGATCTTTCGGGATGTCAGCACTGGGGATTATGGCGCTGGGGATTATGATGGATGCGGAACATAACTACACCTCGAAAGCAGCACGTCAGCGGAGCAACGGAAAACGGATTGAGGCGATGAGCCACGAGTTGGAAGGAAGCAAACGCAGTTTGTGTGTGAAACAGCGCGCGAGTGCGGGGCGGGCTCGGGCCTGGACACAAGGGACAAGTGCCGGTCTTGAAAATGCTGTGGAGGCAGCCAAGCATGCGTTGGGTGAGACCTGGCCCTTTCCAGAGACACTTCCGATCCTGGTGGCCCGCG
>NW_012145863.1:0-1057 GCF_000956105.1 Propithecus coquereli
CCCAGTGACAATTTTAATGTTGCCTTACATATTTATATATAAATTTATCTCAGAATGTCATTTTTCTTATTTTATGTGTTTTGTCCACTGGATTGCAACCCTCATGATATTCTGTTTTATACTATTTTCCAGGTAGCTAATAATCACTTCTATAATATTGAGTAAATGGTAGTGCTTACCATTCCCTTCTTCTTGAGTTCTTTCTTCATTGCTGGGATACCACAATTTCCTGATTTTCCTGCTACACCAATGGGTCTTCCTTCCCTGTCTTCCTACAGACTCCTCCTCCTGTACCTAACCATGAGTAGGTAGAAATTCTTAGAGCTTTAGCCAAAATCATCTTTCTTTAAGGCTAATCTCTCAACTTAAGTGATATTATTTGCCCTAATAACTTTACTTATGAACAATATGCCAAGAATACCAACATTTATATGTCTAATCTGAACCTCTCTTCTGAGGTATCTCCATTTGGATGGCTTAGATGAATATTTTCTTATTATTTCCAATGGTTTGCATCTTCCTTCAAACCCATTTATTCTCCACTGTACAAATTTGGTAAAAATATAATTGGATAAAACTTCAAAAGAATGTTGACTACATCCTTTTTAAAAAAAGCATTAAAATGTTTATAATTTTTGACTGAGTAGATACTTCAAAGCATTTTTCTTAAAACAATAATCATGTATAGACACATGTATAAAAAATTATCATCCTAGCATAATTTATGAAAACTTGGAGATATCCTGGTTCTTATCAATAGGGCTTTGGCATAGCAATTTTGGCATACAGAGACTAAAAAATAGTAAGAAAAATTTTAAACATAAAGAAAAATTTAATAAAATGGTAAAATGTAATGGATTGTTAACTAAAAACGCAATGCTTAAGTGAATTTATGGAACATTAATCATAATAAGAACAGAAGAATTTACATACAAAGAGTGATCTATAAATATAGCAATATAGAGAGAATCTAGTGATGGAGAGAAAGAAAAAAATAGGTGATAGGTACAAAGTGTAATTTAACAACTGTTTCTATACTTAAGCATTGTACTCCTCA
>NW_012145864.1:0-3396 GCF_000956105.1 Propithecus coquereli
CCCCCTCCCCTCCCCCCTGCCCAACATCCAATAGATGTTATTCTTATATGTGCATTTATGTGTTGATCAGTTAATACCAATTTGATGGTGAGTACATGTTTTTAAAAACAAAACTATTTGAAAAAAATTTACTCTCGAGTGTGCATTCTTGTATCGCTAATGAAAGCTTTGCTGTCTTAAATGAAAGGAAACAAATATATGTGTAAAAGATAGCTTTTCTTCACAAGTTTTATTTTATCTTTAACAGAGTCTTGAGATGCTGTTAATGTCTAAGTAGTTTTAGAATTTCAACAATAAAGGGATACTCTCTGGCTGCAGAATTTTTGTATTTTTACTTTCAAGGCCTCTGTTGTGGCATTCACATACTGGTTAAGCATATTAGTTTTTCCATTTTTCTGTTAATATTTTAAGCTGCAACTTGGATGATCAAACAGAGATGGTAAACAGATATTTAATGTGCAGAATTGTATGCAATCATTTGTATTTATCTAACACTTTACGTTTCTAACTTCTTTTCATGTTGTTAGACCTTCACACAGCATTCCTGTGCACATGAGCTTAGGAGCTTTGTTTTTTTCTGAGATGACAGACACCAGCATTGAGAAAATGAATTAGGGCACTGGGCATCTGAAATTTCTTCTTTCCTCCTTGGTCTTGGAATGTGATAGAAGACAAATCTAATCTCTTTTGCTTACGTGAAAGAATAACTTCATCCCTATGCTACAGTTAGGCTGTGTTGGCTAGGGGTAAGGAGAGGAAGTGTATGATATTTAGATGAATGGGGAATTTATTAAGGGCTAGGCTCTTTGAGGGAGAAATGTAGCAGTTTAACATATCCTTAGCACTTCTAATGTGTTAGGCTGTAGATATGAAAGTTAATAACTGTCTTCTGCTGCTGGTCCTATTCAGCTCTCTTCCTCTTACCCTTTCAGCTTTGCCTACTCCAAATTGTTCCCCATGCTGCTAACACATAGCAACTCAGCAGATCTCTTTCTTAATGCAAATCTGTTATTTACTCCCCTGTTAGAAACTTATTTTAGGTTCTCTATAGTCCACAAGAGGGAGGTCAAGCATCGAAACTACCCCCTAACCCATCTGGGCCCCCAGCCTCACTCAGATCAGCAGCCACTTCATGGTTCATGCTGTAGTAATGAACTACCTCTGGTCTATTTCATACCTCCACACTCTTGCTCCCTCTCCCTGATTCCTGGAAGACCTTGCCAGAAAACCTTTCCTGAACCACAGTTAGTCTAAGTACCCCTGTAAAGAAAATTAGAATATTTACCCCAAAATATACTTCTGTGTTATATTTTGACATGGCCATTCAGAGGGACTGCAAAACATGATAGCCCTGAGAAGCTGTCTGGGTTTGAGGAAAACTTGTATCTATAGACGAAATGTATATGCTGGGGAAATGAGGCAAGTAACATATGCAAACAGGCTTTCTCTGTGGCTCTCCTTACATCTAGGAAACATTAACTTATAGGAAAAAGAGACTCTCACACTTTTAAGGGTATGTCAGAAAAAATTTTACCACAGGCTACCATTATTTTTTCTGAGGGTAGCTCCAAGATACCTGAAATATTTTCATCTGCATAACAAGACGACCTTTGCTTGACATGCTTTCCTCCCTTCACTCTCCCATACCCTGTGACGACACCTCCCCTGAGAAGCCTGAAGCCCCTATTCTTTCTGTAACCTTAGGATGGCATAAAAACTTCAAAATTTAAGTCATCTGGTCCTTCCTTTGAGCTTCATATTTTGTGTGTGGCAACCATGTCCATATGAACATTAATAAAATTTTATACCTTTTTTCCTGTTAATCTTTCTTTTATTACAGAGATGTTCCCAGCTAAGAACTTATGATGGGTGAGAAAAGAAATTATACATTTTTCCCCCTTCCTTTGCTCCAGGCTTCTGTAGGGACCAGGGCCCTTGGCTCCCTCAAGTTTCGCTAAAAACCATTCACAAGAGACAGATTGATTAATAGGAGAAAAGAGCATACAAATTAATTTAATGTGTATACACAGGAGCCTTCAGAATGAAGACTCAATCTTCCAATGAGGTACAAAAGTTTATGAAGAATGGGGACTTGGATTGTGGGAAAACAGGTTTTAGTCGCAAGATGGGTTATATGTAGCAATTCAATCAATACTATTCTCACTTTCCTTGTAGGGAGTGTTCTTCATTGATAGTGAATTGCTCTCAATTTCAAAGTGCAAGGTAAAGACTATTTCCTTGGAGAAAAAGATCATGTTATAGTCAAACTATCACTATGGGAACAATTTTTTGGACCAGTGGAAAATTTTTGTTACTTTACCTTTTAAGTATATATTAAATCATTGTTTTTGTCTTAATTATAGTTGAGGTAAAGTTGGTTTATTCACTATTTAACTTTCTTTAAGAAACAGATGAAATCTATTTATTAGTGGATTGTAAAAAAATCCTTATTCATCACTTTGGAAACTAAAATTCAGAGATGAATTTCGAATGAAAATATTAATAAAATGTATGTTCATTAGAAATTTTTTTTACTTTGAACTATAAAGTATAGAGTCTATGTAAATTTCCTGTTACACATCTGGAATATTGAGAAAACAAGCAAAACTTATGACTATATTCAGGGGCTTTCATTTTTAATTGATAATAAAACTGTATTTTAATAAATATTGATATATTAAAATAAAATAGGAATAATAATTTAAGACAAACAATAAAGATATACATTAAAATATTTATCTTAGTCCACTTGGGCTGCTCTATAACAAAATACCTTAGACTGGGTAATTTATCAGCAACAGAAACTTATCACTCACAATTTTGGAGGCAGAGAAGTCCAAGTCCAAGATCAAGGAACCAGCAGATTTCGTGTCTGGTGAGAGCTTGTTCTCTGCTTCCTGAAATGGCACCTTCTAGTGCTAACCTCACATGGTGGAAGGGGCAAGAGAACACCCTTGAGCCCCTTTTATAAGAGCACTGATTCCATTAATGAGGGTGGAGCTCTCATGACTTAATCACTTCCCAAGGGCCCCAACTTTTAATACTATTACATTGGGGTTTAGATTCCAACATGAATTTTGGGAGACACCAAACATTCAGACCATAGCATTATCTAAAATAAAATAATTGTGGAAATTACCATTTTCAACCTAAATTTATTTTTAAAGTTTTGAAAATCTGGTCTGTATTTAAGTAGAATTATATTTCTAAAAATGAATAACTCAGGATGATTTTTTATTCTATCATATAAAAAGAAGTAAAAAATTATGTTTAGTTATTCTAGGGAAGGCTGATTTTTTTTTTATTTCAGCATATTATGGGGGTACAGATGTTTAGGTTACGTATGTTGCCCTTGCCCCCCCGCCCCAAGTCCGAGTTTCAAATATGTCCATCCTT
>NW_012145865.1:0-2365 GCF_000956105.1 Propithecus coquereli
AGGTAGACCTGAAGTTCCCCCCTTCTGTGCCCGAGGGAGCTCGGGACCTCATCTCCAAGCTGCTCAGGCATAACCCCTCAGAACGGCTGCCCCTGGCCCAGGTCTCAGCCCACCCTTGGGTCCGGGCCCACTCTCGGAGGGTGCTGCCTCCCTCTGCCCTACAGTCTGTCCCCTGATGGTCCCTGCCTTTCACTTGGTTATGTCTGCATTTGTAGGTCTGTGTATGTGTAGGGGGAAGGAGGGGTCCCAGCCTGTTCCTTATCTGTCTTCTACCTCCTTTTTGTTTAATAAAGGCTGAAGCTTTTTATACCAATGAGTGTAGATGTTTCTAGGTGGAAGCTTTGCTGTGGAGGAAGCTGTCCCTAGGGGAAGGAGAGGTTGTCCACTCTGGGTGGCAGGAATGAGCACCACATCACTACCCTCCTCTGCTCACACCCGACCCTCTCAGCTCTGACACCTGATGGTCAGCTCCCAGCCATCCCCACCCCACTGTCTCTTTCCCCTGCTCTGACTCCCAGAGCCTGGGGGTGCTGGGGGCCCTCAGCTCCCCACTCTATGCTTGAACACCAGCCATCTCTGCCATCTCTGGCCACTTCTCAAGTCCCACTCTCGATTGACTCTAGTGTTTTATTTCCTGGTTCATTCCCTGCCCCTTTGCCCACCTAAGAGCAACTGGACATTGCTGCACCCTAGAAATTGTCTTTCTTGTTTGTTTGTTTCACTGCTCTGTTCAGGACCTAGTACAGGAGCAAATAGAAGCAATAGTGATCGTGCCTTGTTCTGACAAAACTTTCACTGTTAGGTATGATGCTTGTTGTAGGTTTTTGGTAGGTGTCCTTTATCAGATTGAGGAAGGCCTATTCTAGTCCTTGCTTGTTAAGGGTCTTTAAAAAAGGTTTTTGTTTTGTATCATGAATGGGCATTGACTTTCATCAAATGCTTTTCCTGCATCTATCGATTATTTGCCTTTTTAATCAATGTGGTTAAATACATCAATACATTTTCTTATTTTTATTTTATTCCAGTTGTGCATGCTGTATTAGATTCCTAGGGCTGCCATAACAAATTATTAATCCACACACTTAGTGGATTAAAACAACAGGAACTTCTTCTCTCCCAGTCCTGGAGGCCAGAGGTCTAAAGTCAAGGCTCTAGGGGAGAATCCCGCCTTGCCTCTTCCATTGTTAGGTGGCACCAGGCATTTCTTGGCTTATGGCTCCATAACTCCAATCTCTGCTTTTGTTTTCACATGGCCTGGCCCTCCTCTCACGCTGTCTCTGCTCTATGTCTTATAAGAACGCTAGTCATTTGACTTAGGGCCTGCCCGGGTAATCCAAGATGATCTCATCTCAAGAAGTTTTATTACATTGACAAAAACCCTTTTTCCCAAAAAATGCCAAATTCATAGGTTCCTAGAGTTAGGACGTAGACACATCTCTTTGGGGGCCACCATGCAATCCACTATACATGCCCACAGATTAAAACAATTGAATGATGTTCCAAGGCTGCTTTTTTAAAAAGCAAGTTCCAAGTCTTTTCACTGTTTTGTTTTGCTTTGGGTATTTACCATATATTTCTTACTCAACATGCTTAAGTTTTCAGTTTTAGGCATTACCTATTGTTTTCCTGCTATAAAATTTAAAGATTCCAGTCTTCTACCCCACTGCCACCATACACATGTATATTTTCTGTCCCCACATCCTTCTGAGCTAGTTACATCTTAATTTTGGTCAGATTTATTCGTTCGACAATAGCTAGTGAGTGTCCTCTACATTCTAGGTTCTATTCTAGAAGGTGGGGATGAAGCAATGAATAAAAGAAAAAAATCCTTTGTGCTCATGGAGTTTACGTATCTAGAGGGCCAATGTCCAGTTGTCTAGTGTTTATATCATGACTATGATGTGCCTGACCCGTGTGGCATTGTTATTTTCATGTCCTGTACAACTTTTGGCTGTCCTGAAGTCAATTGTCTTGGGTCATTTCCTCAATTCCCTACATGCAGATCACTAATCCATCTCTCAATTCTCCCTTAGTCTAAAACAAAACAATAAACATCCATCAAAGCATCACTTCGTTGTACCACACAGGCCCGATATGTAGCACAATTTGTTATTCGGGTCTCAATATTCTCTAATGACCATTACAATTTCCTCTTTGGTCATATTTCAAAGGTGTTTTTAAAATTCCAAACCAGGCTGGGCACGGTGGCTCACGCCTGTAATCCCAGCACTCTGGGAGGCCAAGGCGGGTGGATCGTTTGAGCTCAGGAGTTTGAGACCAGCCTAAGCAAGAGTGAGACCCCATCTCTACTAAAAATAGAAAGAAATTAGCTGGACAACTAAAAATATATAGAAAAAATTAGCCA
>NW_012145866.1:0-1469 GCF_000956105.1 Propithecus coquereli
TAGTTTGCAGTCCCACCAAGAGTGTATATGTGTACTTTTCTCTACACATCCATGCCAGCATCTGTTGTTTTGGGACTTTTTCTTTCTTTCTTTCTTTCTTCTTTTCTTTCCTTTCTTTCCTTTCTTTCTTTCTTTCTTATTTTTTTTGAGACAGAGTCTCACTCTGTTGCCCAGGCTAGAGTGCCGTGACGTCAGCCTAGCTCACAGCAACCTCAAACTCCTGGGCTCAAGCGATCCTCCTGCCTCAGCCTCCCAAGTAGCTAGGACTACAAGCATGTGCCACCATGCCCGGCTAATTTTTTCTACATATTTTAAGTTGTCCAGCTAATTTCTTTCTATTTTTTTAGTAGAGATGGGATCTCACTCTTGCTCAGGCTGATCTCTAACTTCTGAGCTCAAACAATCCGCCTGCCTCGACCTCCCAGAGTGCTAGGGTTACAGGTGTGAGCCACCGCTCCTGGCCTGGGACTTTTTGATAAAAGCCATTCTCACTGGAGTTAGGTCATATCTCATTATGGTCTTGATTTGCATTTCCCCAATATCTTTTTTTGTTTCTTATGACCAAACCCTTTTTTGAGTAATTTGTTTTTGGTATTATCCTATCTGATTCACCACCATTTGTTTGTTTAGAAAGGACTTCTGCTTCTAAAACCTAGACCCCGTGGTTGGTTGTTTATTTTCTGGCCAACTTAATTTTGGTAATTCTGATTGCTTGCATTTCTATTTACTGGATACTTGTCTCTCTCTCTCTTAAATGCAGGTAATTTCTAGTTTAACTTTTCTTTCTTACTGACAAACCCTTGGTTCTGATATTCAGTGTTTAAATGAGACTCAGCAAGTTTTTATCTTAGTGTTTTATATTACTGTCATGGTAGGTATACAGTTAAATATTTGATTAACAAATTAATTGCATATTCCATTTGAAATGTTCAGAGGGCATGAACATATATGGCTTCCTAATGATTTCTGAAGTTCTTGTTTATCTTTGTCCTTCTGGGGAGTTGATAACTATCTCTACATAAATGTGATTCCTTATTAAATTACAGGGAGATTTAAACCTTTCATTGGGTTAAAAAAATGACTGTCCTTATCATCTTATCCTGGTGGTTCTTGAAGTTTTGAATTTCATGGACTAGTGAAATGTATTTAAAAATTTGGAGGACTGACAAGTGCAACTTTTGTTTTTCTAAGTAAGAGCACAATAAAATCAAACTTTTACCAACTATCACCATTATAAAGGAACATTTGAACATAAAAAAATGTTCAAAGGACAAAGTCACTGAATAAAAGCATTTTGTAAATTCAATAAATTTAGCTTTATAGAAAAACTCAATACATTCATTGTCTTTTATCTTTCTATGTTTAACTGAGAATGACTAAGACTTGGTTTAAAAAATGAGTCTTGTATACTGGTAATATCCCTTTTTTTTTTTTTTTTTTAATTTATGTAGGGCCCGAGACTCATAAAT
>NW_012145867.1:0-1654 GCF_000956105.1 Propithecus coquereli
CTGAGCTGAGTCTTGAGAAATGGAAAAGATTTAAATAAACAGCCCAAGAGGGAAACAAAGGACAAAAAATAATGGGAACAAAGGTGCTGAATTGAGAATATGGCCATTAAATATTTATTACATACCTATCACATGTCAGTCAGTGTGTTAGGTACTAAGTATACACTGGAGAACAAAACAGAATGTATCCACAAAGCAGATACTCTTGCTCTTGTGGAGTGTAATGGGGAAGACATATATATAATAATCACACGAGCAGACATATCACTATAAATTGTAATAGGTGCTATGAAGGGAGGCAACAGAAGCCAGTAATAGGGAGTAATGGGAAAGAACTACCAAGACAGAATGATGAAAAAAAGTATCTCTGATATATTATACATAAGTTTAGGCATGAAGGAGGCAGCCACACAAAGGGCAGGGCAAAGAGTGTTCAAGGATGGCAGGGTGTAGTGGCTCACACCTGTAATCCTAGCACTCTGGGAGGCCAAGGCAGAAGGATCTCTTGAGGTCTGGAGTTCAGGACCAACCTGACTCAGCAAGAGTGAGACCGGGTCGCTACTAAAAATAGAAAAAAAAAATTAGCCAGGCAACTAAAAATAGAAAAAATTAGCTGGGCATGGTGGCGTACTCCCTGTAGTCCCAGCTAATGGGGACACTGAGGCAGGAGGATTGCTTGAGCCCAGGAGTTTGAGGTTGCCATGAGCTAGGCTAATGCCATGGCACTCTAGCCTGGGCAACGGAGCGAGATTCTGTCTCTAAAAAAAAAAAAAAAAAGTTAGCTGGGTGTCATGGCACAGGCCTGTAGTCCCACCTACTTGGGAGGCTCAGGCAGGAGGGTCACTTGAACCCAGGAGTTTAAGGTTGCAGTTAGCTAGAGACGCCACTGCACTCTACACAGGGTGGCAGAGAGAGATTCTGTCTTAAACAAAAAAAGGGTGTTCAAGACAGAGCCATACATACATACAAAGGCCCTGAGGTAAGAAAGAGCTTGTTAAGTTAAAAAATAAGTAAGAAGCTAGTGTGACTAGAGCATAATGGGCAATAAGACTGGCATAAGATAAAGTTGGAGAGGTAGGCAGGGGCCAGGCTACATACAAGGCATTATAGGCCAAGATAAAGAGTTGAAATTTGGATTTTAATCCACAACCCCCCCCACCAAAAAACAAAAAACGCACAAAAAAATTGTTTGCACACTCACATTAGTGTTGAATAAATGTAGCCAGACTAAAAAGAATATATCTATGTGATTCCATTTTTACAAAAGTACAAAAAAGGGCAAAATGAATCTATGCTGTTAGAAGTCAGGATGGGCCAGGTGGGGTGGCTCATGCCTGTAATCTTAGCTGGGAGGCTGAGACGGGAGGATCGCTTGAGGTCAGGAGTTCCAGACTGGCCTAAGCAAGAGCAAGACCTCTTCTCTACAAAAAAATACAAAAATTAGCCAGGCTTGGTGGCATGCGCCTGTAGTCCCAGCTACTCAGGAGGCTGAAGCAGGAGGATCGCCTGAGTCCAGGAGCTTGAGGTTGCAGTGAGCTATGATGATGCCACTATACTCTAACCTGGGTGACAGAGTGAGACCCTGTCTAAAAAAAAAAAAAAAAAAAGGAGTCAGGATGGTATGGTGAGTACCCTGGGTATAGAGCGGAGGCAG
>NW_012145868.1:0-7496 GCF_000956105.1 Propithecus coquereli
GAAGGCCAACATACGTAACCTAAACATCTGTACCCCCATAATATGCTGAAATAAAAAAAAAATGACTTCTTGCACAATACATTATACTTGAGACCCTTATGCAAGAATGACTTTGGCATTTATTGATTACTTCTAGAAAATCCAGTTTGTTAGTCCATCATTTTTCATAGTAGTTTCTTATGATCTTTTAAAAATTTCTGTGGCATCAGTTACAAGGGATATCACTTTTGAGATTGTGGTTTAGCTATTTCTGTCCTGTGGTAGGGTTCTCCACCATGTATTTCTATGAACTCCTTCACATGGGCCATGCTGAAAGATATTTGATTAAAACGTGCCATAGTTTCAGTATGAAAAGTTGGAAATTATCCTATTGTGAAAGGAGATGAGAAGGAAATTAATATCCTTTGGACTGGGCTCTGGATGCTGAAAAAAGTCTCCCTTGAGGACTTGTCATTACAATCCTAGCTTCTTGTAGCTTTGGGGTTCATATTAACAGTATCACCATGGTCCCATTAAATTTCAGGAGGAAGCCCGGATATGCCACAAAACCAAACCAAATTCTTTCTGTAGGGGTATATTTTTAATTGAGGCTTTAATAAGATTCTCATATAGTTCTCATCAATATGCACATGATCCACAAACAAGCCACCGTCAGCACAAATGACAAATCAAAAATGTAAGCCTCCAAAGACACTATCAAATGAAAACTGCTGTAAAATATGTTTATCATGTTTAAATAAATGACATGGCATATAAAACATCAAGAAGAATCAACTATTCATCTAAAAGAGGCCACAAATTTCTAGGCATGAGAAAAGTAAGAACTAGTTCAAAAAATCAATATAATTATTTCAAAACATAGGTATAGTCATCTTGAGAATCAGTGTTATGAAACAGATGACAGAAAATATATGGAATGCTTATTTGAAATTGCAGTATATGAAAAGAAAATATAATGTATATATAGTAAGGGCAATACATCAGAAGATAATTCACATTGAATTGATAATTTATTCATTATTTATTATTTCTTTGGAGACATGGTCTCACTGTGGCTCCCAGGCTGCAGTGCAGCGCTGTCATCATAGCTCACTGCAACCTCACACTGCTGGGCTCAAGCAATCCTCCTGCCTCAGCCTCCTGAGTAGCTGGGACTACAGGGCTTCATCACTACACCCAGCTAACTGTGTTTATTTATTTATTTTGTAAAGACTGGGTCTCACTGACCTCGTAGCTGAGGCTGGTCTCAAACTCTTGGCCTCAAGTGATCCTCCTAACTCAGCCTGCCAAAGTGCTGGCATTACATGTGTGAGCCACCATGCCCGGCCTGAACAGATACGTTATTATTCCCAGGTCCAAAGATAAGGGGCACAACACACTGCGGGAGGACACATGGGGAAGAACCAGAGTGGGTCATAAAACAGAGGGAGAGTGGCAGCTGTGAGCAAAACCTTTATTGTGTTTTCTGAGGGAGGCATGGCTGCGGCAGAGCATACAGATGGAGAACTGGCTGTTTTAAATAATTTCAGCAGGGTATGGGACATAGCGGAAGCCCATAGTTGCCTGACACCTGGCGCTAGGGTAATTAGGGAAGCTAGAGAGTGGATGAGGTGTGAGAGCTCTATAAGCAGGTAGTTAGGGATATAGATACTCGACTGAGTAGTGTGTATTCGGAAAGGGAGCTCCCAGGGAAGGGGACTTCTCCTGAAGAGAGGAGGTGGAGACTAGGGAGGCAGAAGGCCAAGGTAAGGTGATTCAGGCATATTGTGGTTGGCCAGATCGAGGTGTGTCTGGAATATGCACGTAGGGCAGATTGTGAATCATCAACTTTGCAGAGATAGAAACATCGTTAGTACAATTTCTCCTTGGCAGTTAAACAGAAAGAAAGTGTTAAAGAGAGGTCAAGAGATCTAAAGAATGGAATAAAAAGGTACCAAGTACATCTCATAGACATTCTAAAAGGGGATGATTGGACAAATTGTGGAAAATAATGGGTGGTAATGTTCCAAAATTAATGAGAGAAATGATTTTTTAAGTGCAGGAAGCACAACTGGACACATCATAATAAAGCTAGAGAATAATCAAAACAAATACAATAGCATACAATAGATGCATTGCCTGTAAAGGCATACCGAATAGTTCAAGAGCAGACCTCTTGATGTCAACAAATGAAGGCAAAGCAAGCACTGAGAGACAGTAACTGTCATCCTAGGGTTGCATTGCTAGCCAAAGAAACATTTAAGAAGGAAGATGAAATAGACACGCAGGTGGACTGCTTAAAGCCCGCTTCCGGGTCAGACTTGCTGCTTCAGCTGCTGGGAGAGCAGTCACCTGCCACTCGTCAGCCATCAGTGCCTTCAGGTACGACCTGAGCTGCAGGAGCTCCTCTGCCAAACGTCAGGCACTCCCCGAAATGGACCACATCCAAAAACTGCTCCAGGAGGGGACATAAATGTCTGCCTTGTTCTGGCCGAGGTGGAATAACTCTGATAGACACTTTTACTTTCAGAGCTCCCCTCAGTTTCAGAAGAGGATTTTGTTGAACCTGCGATAAGGATGCCTTTCTTTCCCTGCACACTCCTGCCTCCTTCTGTCCCCTCCTCAGGGGTTGAACAAATGTGCTGCACACTCAATTCCATCTCAGAGTAAGCTTCCTGTAGAACCTATTCCCTAAATAAAGACATTTCTAAGCAGAAAAGTATCAGTTTTACATCAGTGGCCTTCACCTTAAAGGAACACGGAAAGAACGTACTTTGGGAAGAAAGAAAGTGATCACAGAAAGATAATCTGAGATAGATACAAGAAGGAATGGTAATGGAATAAGTTCATAAGCATGGGTAAATACAAACCGACAATGACTGCATAAAACAGTTCTAATAACGATAATGGTGTTTTGGTGATTAAAGAAACAGATAGGACTAAATAGTGCAATTGTGAATCACTTAGATGTTCAGAGCATCCAGTGAGAGCAGCTTTTGCCCCTTTCTGCAGTGGCTCTGCCAAAGAACGAATTACAGCCCCTGAGCCACAGTCACTGGCCAAACGTTTGGGGAAGTTACCTAGTGTGCTGTGGTTTGGATATGACTTGTTTGTCCCCACCAAAACTCATGAAATTTGATATCCAATGTGGCAATGTGGGGAGTTTCGGCCTAGTGCAAAGGGCTTGGGACACAGAGGCGGATCCCCCATGAGTGGCTTGCTGCCAGTCTTGCACTAGTGAGTGAGTTCTCCCTCCGGCAAGACTCGATTAGTTCCCTTGGGAATAGATGAGTTATTTCCCATTGAGGGTGGGCTGTTAGGAAACCAGCACACCCCTCAGGTCTTCTCTTTGCCTTTGTCCTCTTCTCATCTCTGCCACATTATGGTGCAGCACGGAAGCCCTCGACAGAAGTCAGGGCCATGCACCTTAACTTCCCAGCCTGAAAAAGTGTGAGCTAAATAAGAGTCTTTTCCTTATAAATTACCCGGCCTTGTGTGTTCTTTTATAGCAACGCAAATTGGGCTGAGACACAAGATGAACCAAGAGGAGCCTTTCTGGGCTATTCATCCGAGAGATATAGGAGGAAATTGGTGCGTTGTTTCGGTGTTTGGTTTTTTTCATTGTAACTTTTCTTCCTCAAAGCACATATTTGGGTGTTGTTTGTTTGCTTGCACGTTTTAATGATGGTGTTTCAAGTATATTATCTAGGGAACATATAGACATATCCCTTGAATCGTGCATCAAATCAAGAGAGGGATTTGATTGCTAAAATTTCAAGTAGGATTTGTGCATCCTCATTTGTACAAAGGACTGTTCAAATTTTCTGTGTGTCTGTGTGTGTTTTCTTCACTGGTTTTTATATCATATTATATTCTTTTATCTAATAAAGACCTTTTTACCATCACAAACTGGGACAACTTTAGTAGCATTTATTATTTCACTTTATGACCAGTAGAATTTGCTTTACCTTATAGATGTGACAGGAAGCAACTTGGGACACCTGCCCATTTTGAATGGCGGCTCACTGATGTCCTCTATTACTTCAATTATACTTAATACTGAGGTCCTTTAAGTCTTTCATTTAGATGAATTTCTGTAATTTATCCTTGCCTAAAACATTTAAGAAATACTTTTACATGTAATATCTTCAACTTTTTTAATGTTAACATATTTCAATATTATACATAACTTTTTCTTCCATAAGGTTTTCTTGGGAAGTAATTTTGTAAGCATTTAGGAATTTTTTAAGTGTGATAGCTCTAAAATCTTTTCAGCAATTCTCACATTTAGGGCATATTACAACATCTATGTATTGTTAGGAATGCCATTTTAAACTTGGTAAATGTTGAATATTTGTATGTATTCTTAGTAATGCTCCCTTTCGGTTTGTTTTCACTGCTTGGAGACTGTGGTGTTGCCATTTCCCCTTTTATACATTCACTGGTTTCCTGATTCACTGAGGATCGGAACCGGAGGAAAAACCTGGAAAGCCAGCTCTTTTGACTTCCGGGAGCACTCTGCTGGCCATCCCAGGAAGTTGCTGTTCAAGCCAGGGTGACTTACCTCAGGACAACAGTAGATTCTGGGTGGGAGAAGGAGTAGTCCGAACATGGACACAGTCATTCCTCTGGCATTATGGACTTGGGTTATGGAGGTCAGACTCTCTCCAAGAGCGGAAGCTGAAATTGCTACAAATTAAGACATTTCCGTGACGTCTTTTCAAATGTTGCTGGTGTGGCATCCATCAGCTCATGTGATCGGATGACCTTTTGCTCTGTGGGATATGTCTCTTGCTCCTTGCATCAAATTAAGGCGAAAATGGTCAGCCGTGAGAGAACTACGATGACACCTTTTTTTCTTCACGTGATTTGAATGCTAATATTCACATCATGTTAATGTATTCTAATTTCCATTGTATTTTATTATTGATCCAATGGCTTTATGTTTGTTTTGTTTTTCTATAAATGTATTGCTGAATATCACAGCAGTTGGGGGTGTTCTAGTTGCTTTCCTTCAGGATTGATTTCTAGATTTCTACATTTGTGTAGAGGGGACATTCTCTCAGATTTCAGTCCTTTGAAATTTATTATGATTTGTTTTAAAGCCCAATGTTTGGTAATTTTTAAAAAGTGTTTTATGTCAACTTTTGAAGTAAATTGTAGATAACAATTTCAATTAGTATGTAGAAACCTGCAAAGGGTGTTCCTCTCAGCCAAAGAAAGAGACAAAAGTTGGATGAACTGCAAAAATCAAAACTTTTCTTGAGCATTCAGAAGAGAGATAAGAACATCCTTGGAGAGAACCTCATGGATTATTCCCTCTTGAGGGAGCACCATTTGTTCATGAGGAAATTAGGGGCAGAGCAGGGTACTAGAGAGGGCTTCCCTAGTAGTGCAGGCGGGAAGTGGGTCGTTCACCTCCAGAGCTCTCCTTGGCATCAACAGAGACGGGATGTAGGGCAAGTATGTGTCCTTATTGCGATTCTATGGTACTTACTATTATTCTGGAATTTAGAGAAATTTCATGAAATTATCATTTTTTAAATGGTGGTTTTACAAGGACACAAAATATCCTATCAGGTATATCATGTGCAAGTAAATCCTGGTGGGTGGTACCTCAAAATTGTGTAGCACTTTCGGAACTAAACATTAGATTCCATACTCTGCTTTCAGAGCCATAAGTGTTTTCAGAGAAATAGCCATGTGTACCATCTGAAAAAGCTGCATTTCTCCACCCCATCCACTCTCTGTCATGCTTACTGTAGCTGTGTCAACATGCCAGTATATATGACACTGAAATGTTTTTTGCAAAGTTACTCCTGCATACGAATGTCGTACATATTTTTTATGTGAAACAGCATTTAAAAAATCTATCTACTAGAATTATTTATTGTCAAATGGGTGTTTTGCATTCGTAAATTCATAAATCAAATAGGAGCATTAGTGAAACAACATGAAAAGTGCACCAAAATAGGACTGTATATTGGACTGGGTGTGCAAGGGGAGTGATAGAGATGAATTATAGGAAGTGGAATTGACAAATGGGGTTTGATATGAGGATCAGAAGGGGCAGTTAACACATGTGATTTATCACTTGAGTGGGTGGTTGAGAAAAAGGGCACCTGATGAGCAATCGTGACCCAATGGTGTGGTTTAAGAAAAGACAAACTAAGGAAACAGCTTCACTGCTTAAATAACAAATTATTATTACAAGTATCACTACAGGGAAAAGAGTATTAACAGGACGCACATATGCCAATCAAAAGCTTTTCGTCATTACCTGTATTATGGAGTTCATTTAAAATCATAATTGAGGACCCAAACACAGCACAGAAATAACTAAATCAAAAAGGTCAAGAAATCATACCTGTGGAGAAAAAAGTGACTCTATCTTGGATGCCAATCCGCCACATTGACTTCTGATTAACCCCAGTCCCCTCAGTGCCTCCTGATTCTTACTTTACTTTCGGCCTTTAGGGTAAGAACATGTATTCACCATAAGTCTTGCCTTACATCAAAGCAAACTTGATGCTATTGCTCAAATTATAAGCTATGACACGCATTGCGTTCTTGCCTGGTCTGGAGGGCTGCCTTTGATTGCCTCTAGAAATCACGTACCCTCTGTGGCTGTGGGCTATATGACCTGGACTTGGAGGGAGCAACAGTTCGGATTAACCTGTCTGCTGCCAGCCAATACCACGCTTTCGTCTGTAAGTTCCCCAATAAACCACCATTTACCGGCACACGGGACTTGTCTGCCTCATTCTTTGGTTTCTCATCTCCTTCAGCATTTGGAGGGCTGCTTTGCATATACAGCCCTTTCATGGAACAATACTCATCTCAGACTCCCTAGAAACTAAGATTATTCCTCTACATCATTTGGAATTTTCTAATTCGTTTTCTTTCCTGGGTATATTCTTTCATTTTTGAAAAAGGAAATCTTCATGACTCGCTTCTATGCATCATGTGGCAATGATGTGAGTGTCCAATCAGAGCAGCCATCGGGAGTCAGCCAATGGGTAGCCTGAAGCCTCAGAGCAACATCTGTATGTTAAACGTGCGCTCAGGTGTCCCGGGACTGTTGCTCCCTAAATTAATATTACTATAGTAGAGACAGAGATGATCTCAGGAGTTTTGTAGGGCTTTGCCCTGAAGGAATATGTAAACATATTAGTTTGCATTTCAAAAGCTACTTCACCTCAGGAGGGCATCTCAAAGGTCAGTGGCAGCTGCTTTCCAAGGTGACGCTACAGTCTCAAACCTGTGGTTCTCACCTGTGTTGAATGACAAGGTAGGTCTGCAAGGAGCCACAGGATGAGAGCTCATCAAAGAATGCCCGCCCGAGAGACAGACACCTGTGGCTAAAAGCAATTAGCCCAAGGGACAGTTCCTGCTTAAACTCCTGACTACCTGTCTCAATCCACAATAACTAGATAAAGAAATATGGAGCCGCTATATCTCTGTTTAACCCTTCTGTTAAGTGATAGCTTTACCTTAGAACTTAGAAGTTTGTCTTT
>NW_012145868.1:7546-11502 GCF_000956105.1 Propithecus coquereli
CAATAACTAGATAAAGAAATATGGAGCCGCTATATCTCTGTTTAACCCTTCTGTTAAGTGATAGCTTTACCTTAGAACTTAGAAGTTTGTCTTTCAAAGATTTTGTAATCATTTGTTCACGTAGATAGAGTTAGTTAAGGGATCTAAAGAAGCCTTTTGAAAGACTTTTAACCTAAAATGGACTACCAGTTTCTATGTAAATCTGTTACCCCTGGCAACCGATCACTGTACCTATAAATACCCATGTAAAACTTCACTCGTGGCCTTACAATTGACGGGGATATCATAAGGACCCCCAAGTACCCCTGCTTTGCCTTTTATCTTTATAAATCTATAAAGCTATATCTTCGTCTCTGTGTGTATTCTTCTATTTCTGTTATTTTCCATTTTCTATTCTTTTCTTATCCTTTGCAACACCCCCTGCCTAGGGAACCTGATTTTTTGCTGGGAGTGTAGCTAACTCCCCGCACGGGACAAACCAATAAAGGTCACCCTGGTATAGTCAGCATTGGAGTTGAGACGGAATCGTGCCATTCAAAGTGTGTCATCCTTGAGCTTCCGGGTTCAAATGCTCCTCCTGCCTTAGCCTCCCAAGTACCCAGGACTGCAGGTGTGCACCACCACACCCAGCTAATTTTTGAAAAATATTTTCATAGAAATGGGATCTCGCTGTGTTGCCTGGGTTGGTCTCCAGCTCCTGGCTTCAATTGATCCTCCTTCCTCAGCCTCCCAAAATGCTGGGATTACAGGTGTAAGCCACCACACAGGGCCTAGCCTTGTAGTTTTTGAGCCTACCAGAGATACATAGAAACTGTGCTTCTTCCTATCAACCTACAGGAGAAGAAATGCCTTAAAATCAAAAGAAATGCATCATTGGTTTGCTTCACCTACCTTAATCTCCATTTGGAAGTTAATTCCAATGGAAATGTGTAAGCACATGCTTCCCTTAACCAGAATTCAACGGTGTGGGATGGCAGACATCCGGGGCTCCTAATGCTTTTTACCCTCCCTACAATCTTTCTGTGTCCTCACATCAGCTCCTTTCATGACTCTGTTTATATGCACTTTTGTAGGCACCGTGATGTGGGATAAATTTCCCTTGCATTTTCAGTTGTTAGAGCATTTTTAAAAGAAGACTTCAGTGGGGAATATGGGAAATCTAGTGGCCCCAAATGAGGAAGATCAGATATTGGGACCAGACTCTTGCCAGCTCCTTTCCTCAAGTATGCATCTCATATAATCTCCCTTCTGTCTATATGTGTGTCTATTTGTTTCAGTACAGAGATTCATGATATGGAGAGGATGTATGTAATGCTTAAAAAACTTTTTGCCTCTTCAGGGCAATAGATCTGGCATAAATAATAGGAATCCTTTGCCTGGGAGAGGTCACCTTCTTGGGGACAAATCACATGTAAAATCATTTCAGAGTCTACTACTCTGCCCAGTGAACCAAAGATTTGTTTTTATGGATAGACCATGTGTGTGGCAGCCTACAGCGTCTCAAGAAGTATGTGTGCTGTATGGCACTGTGTGTCAGATTCAAGAAGGCTGCTCATTCTCAGACACTCCTCTCATTGAGAGATCCTGTCTGTTTCCATCTCCTTCTGATTTGAGACAGGACTGTGACTACTTTGACAAATGGAATATGTGGAAGTGATGTCGTGCGAATTTGGAGATGACCTGTAAGAGGACTGGAAGTTTCTGTCTTCCTGTTTGAGAGGCCTGAACTGCCACGTAAGAATTCTGTGCATGCCGCTGCAGCCACCTCCTAAGGAGACGATGTGAGTCTATGGAGAGGCACAGGGGCCCAGCTGAGCCCAGCCCTCCAACCAGCCCTTCTCGCACAACAGGCATGTGAGCGAAGGTTGTGTCAACATTGCAGACTAACTGGGACATCAGCTGAATACAGGTGAGTGACGTTAGTCTGGCTCAAATTCTTAAGGGTCACTTACACTTACACATTTTTAGTATATTCCACATGGAAACTGTGAAAATTCTAGAATTCCAATCATGAGAAAGCACTAGATAGAATTATCATAAACATCATTTTAATTATCAGCTGTGTGGGTAAAGATGCAGAAACATATAGGCAACTGGGACCATTATATAATTCCAGGCTTTTGAATGACTGCACACTCAGTGGAAAGCTGGACTTTTTCTTCCTGGGAAAAGGAGAGGCCAAGGAAAATTCTGTCCCTTGCCATTGACTGTGGGTGCGGAAATAAACAGTCCCCAAGAATGTGTAATCACAAGGGTACCCTTCTGTGGTTTGGGGGTTCATATGATCAGCAGAAGCATGATTTGTTTAGTTATGGATAACAACTGAGACATGGAGAATTGCAAGTCAAGTGCCTTCTAGGTCTTACCTTCAAGCAAGTCTTTAACAAGATTTCTACAGGTACAGTTCCCCAAACATGCTCATAATCCAAAAAGGCTACCCTCAGGAAAAACAGTAAACCACCATGTAGACCTCAAAATACCTATTATCATATGTAAACTACTAAAAAATGTGTTGAACAGGCTTAAAAAATGAAAGGATAGAAAATAATATAAAAAAGAAATGACTAAATAAAAACAAGTCAAATCCAATTTCTAGTAAGAAAAAGTTACTGGAATTGGGCTCCTATAAACATTCCAGTGCAGATGTCTTTATTATAGAATGTCTTTTTTGCTTTTGAATAGATGCCTAGTAGTGGCATTGCTGCGTCGAATGGTATTTCTATTTTTAGCTGTTTGAGGTATCTCCAAATTATATCCTTCGAAGTGAGGTATCACAAGGAGGAAAAACCTGCACCACATGTACTCTCCATCAAATTGGTACTAACTGACCAACAATAAGGTGTTCACATTGGGTGCTGGTGGGGGGGGCTCTTTAGGGGGAAGGTAAACCCACGACTAATGAAAGTGGAACGCACTGTATGGGGGAGGGACATACTTGTATCCCTGGCTTGGGTGGGGCAAACTCGTTACATGGAACCAAAATATCTGTACCCCCATAATATCCTGAATAAAAACAAAAGTCCCTGGACCATGAATTAATGCAATTTTAAAGAGCTGATTACATAACAGTGAACACAAAATTAATGTCGGAGAGGATAGTAGAAAGGAATGATACAGAATGCCTCTTAGATAAGTAGAAAGAAAGAAAGAATGGAAGAGATATGCAGCGACGTGCAGAATGGCCATACAGGGTGTAAAGTACACATCTCCAGGAAGAGAAAATTGACCAAATTGTGGAAAAATAAGAATAAAAAGGAAATGGCTAGTAATTTTCCAGAATTAAGGAAAGACGTGATTCACTAAATTAAGAAAGCACACTTGCACATGTCACAGTAAAGACTCAGAACAACGAAACAGAGATCTTAAAAGGAGACAGAAAAACAGATGCCTTGAAGGGATACCAAATACTTTCACAGCACAGCTGTGTATGTGAACAAAAGAAAGCCACAAGTAATCACTGAGAAGAAACAACTGTCGTCCTAGAGTTGCATTCCTAGCCAAAGTATCGTGTAAGAAGAAAGCTGTGATACACATGCAGGTGGACTGCCCTGAACCCCCTTCAAGGACAGACTTGCTGCTTCAGCTGCTGGGAGAGCAGTCAACTGCCAGCCATCAGCCATCAGCACCTTCAGGTATAACCTGAGCTGCAGGAGCTGCCTTGCCCAAGGTCATGTACTTCCCGAGATGGATCGCATACAAGGGCTGGTCCGGGAGGCGGTATAGAGGTGTGACTATTAATGCGCAAGGCTGAATAACTCTGGTGGGCCCTTTTACCTTCGGGGGTCCCCTTGAGGTTAGAAGAGACTCGTGTGGGGCCTGCATTAACGATGCACTTCTCTGCCCACTCCTGCCTCCCTCTTTGCCCTTCTGCAGGTGTTGATCTTGAAGAGATATCATGCAGGCTAAATGCTGTCTCATAGTGTGCTTCCTGAGAGACTCAACCTGAATATAAAGAC
>NW_012145868.1:11658-14952 GCF_000956105.1 Propithecus coquereli
CCCTTCTGCAGGTGTTGATCTTGAAGAGATATCATGCAGGCTAAATGCTGTCTCATAGTGTGCTTCCTGAGAGACTCAACCTGAATATAAAGACATTTTCAAACAGAATAGTGACAACATCTACACCAATACCCTGCACCTCAAAGGAATTTTTAAAGAATGTACTTTAGGAAGATGGAAAGTGATCATAGAAAGATAATCTGACATGCAAGATGGAATGGTAATGGAATAAATTATCAAACATGGGTAAATCAAAACAATAACTGTGCAGAGCTGGTCTAATAAAGATAATGGCTATTTTGGTGAATACAGAAAACAAGATGGAAATAATCCTGCAGTCATTCATCACGTGATGATAGGCGCATCCAATGAGGGAAACTCCAACCCCACTCTCCACTGGCTCACTGAATTAAAGCCTTGCAGCTCCTAAGTTCAAACAAATAACCTTTTGCTCTGTCGTGATCTCTCTAACTCTCTGAGTAACAGGTAACAGGAAGCTCATAGGTCGGCAGACTCCCACTGTGATTGGTGGATGCAATTCACCCCTCAGGAAGACTATCCCATCACCTTGAGCGCCCTGAAGCTTGCTGACAGGCTCCCCTCGTGGCGTTTCCTCCAGTCAGAGGGCGAGTTGGCCCGTGATGTCGATCAACCCAGTGACTACAGATGGGTCCCAAAGAGGCGGGAGCGCCATCTTCGGTTATCCAGAGCCCTTGACTGCTCCCTCCGCCATGGACGAGCTTTCCTCTGAGATGTCCTCTGAGGCCTGCGCCGGCGCCAAGGAGCCTGAAGAGGCCGAATCGACGACGACCCAGAAGCAGAAGCAGCCAAGGCGTCGCATCCATGGCCGCCGCTCCAGCCCGGGCAGGGACAGCATCGCCACCTACGTCCCCAGGGTCCTGAATCAGGTCCACACCGCCTCAGTCTGACCCAGGATGCCGTGAGCGTGACGGATTCATTCGTTCACGACATCTTCGAGCGCATCGCCGAGGAGGCCGGCCGGCTGGTGCGCTACACCTGGCACTCGACCATCACCTCCATAGAGATCCAGACGGCCGTGCGCCTGATGCTGCCCGGGGACATCGCCAAGCACGGCGTGTCCAAGGCCAACAAGGCCGTCCTCAGATACACTCGTCTCAAGTGAGCCGCCTCGGGATCGCCTGAGCTCCGAAACCCAATGGCTCTTCTAAGAGCCGCCTCAGTTGAAAGAGCTGTAGCACGGCACGGGGGACCTGGTGCAGTTCCATGGTAGGTGGTAGCTGATGCCCTGTCGATTTTGTGGACACATGGCATGAGGCACCTTGTAGATTTTGGGGGCATGTGGCACATGGCATCTTGCTGCTTTATCAAGCATCTTTTTTTTATACTAAACATTGTCATTTTTAGGGTGTGAAATCCGTGGCCGGGGGGTGGAGAAAGGATTGACAGATAGTGATTAGGATACATAGAAGTAAAATTTATTTTTTTACCTTTGAAAGAAGAAGGATGGGGGCAGAGAGAGAGAGAGAAAGAGAGAACGGCCATGATACACACAGGGAGGAAAGAAATGAGAGAAAAGTTGTGTGGTGCTTTCATAGGGTAGAAATGGCTTTCCCCCGCCCCCTCTGTTGCAGGAGACTGATAACAAAAGTGGCCGTGAAGCTTCTTTGTTGTTTTTTTCTGTTTCTCACATAACAGATTGATAGTAGAAATTAGTTTCTTCTTTCTTCTTGGTAGTCAGAGGCATCTGCTTTTGTCTCTTCTTGAGGAAGCAAGGGAAGTTTTCACTCCTACTGTCCTCTCAGGATCTTTTTCGAGGCTAAGAAAGCACTGAGAGATAACAAGTTAGGCCACATGTGCTTAATTAAAGAAAGGGTAGTGGTATTGTGAGTTTATTTCTCTTCCTTTCTGTTTGATAGTTTATTTTCCTGTGTTAGACAGGTTATTAATAAGACCACCTTTCGTTTCTCCCTCTTTTTGGTAAAAGAAATTCTGTCTAGTGAACTCAAAATCTGGGGAATATGGGTGGAGGTCTCATCTTCTGGAGTTGCTTCCTGCTGGGCATGGAGGTTTGATATGTCCCTGCATGATAGAGATTGTATTTGCATTATGAAGGGAGAGGGGGTTGGTAACAGACTGTCTTGAACGTAAGGCTGGAGGCAGAATGAGCTTTTCACTGAGGACAAACAGCTAGAGCTTGAATTTGGCTTTGTATGAATGTTGTCAGATAGCGGACAATGTAGGATCCAAAAATGAAAGTTAAAAGCAAAGCCACTAGAGGCCATAATAAATGAGCTAACCAAGAAAACATGGCCACGCATTGGATTTAAAATCTTACCTGTCAAATGCACCAGAAATTGTTTGTTCATACGTTATATTAGCCCTTTTTAGAATGTTTTGAATACTCGTTTGTGTTTTTTCCTATTACCTGTTAATAAAGAAACAACAATCTTTTCCCAGCGTGGGGAAAAGGAGGATAGGCTGGGTATGTGACTTAGGTACTTCCAAGTATAAGAAGGAGGACAAGGAAAGAGAGATGTCTTATATACCAGAGCATATTAAAGCTTAGTGTTTGCAGCTTCTGTTGAGTGAATGAGCGTCTGTTTTCCTTGATGGACTGCCAGGGATAAGCCAGTGGCCTCTCAGAGTAGCGGTGGGTGCAAGCAGGTTCTGGAAGGTCTGTAGGTTTGCGCCTTGAGATGTGAATCTAGAGAGATGTGAATCCAACATGTAATTCGCAGAAGCTTAGCTGTACTAGGGAAAATTATTGAAAAGACCTTTTCCTAAGGTTGAAGGGGCCCAGTTTGTCTTGAGACATACTTGAGTAAAATCTAGTCTCCAGGCTGCAAATGTTGTGGTCGCTTTAGGCAGTTTTGGAGTGTGTTTTACTGTTGGCAGGTAGGTGCGAGGTCGGGGTGGAGAAATTGAGGAGAAAGATGACAAGGGAACCAGATGATTATTCACTTCAGCCCTTGAAATCAGCCCTTACGACAGAGAATAAGGTTGGGCTAGGCAGGATTTAATAGCTGTTAAATCCTGGGCACATCAGACAACAATTGTTATTTTATTTAATACTTCCATGATTCTGGAAAAGAAAGCAAGAGAATGAGCAATATTTTCAACAAAAAGTTGTATAAAAAATTTTAGTTCTTTTATAATATTTTTTAAAGAAGGGAATTTTGGACTGTAGCTGATTATAAACTGTTTTTTAAAAAGATTCAAAGCAGGCCGGGCGCGGTGGCTCACGCCTGTAATCCTAGCTCTCTGGGAGGCCGAGGCGGGCGGATTGTTTGAGCTCAGGAGTTCGAAACCAGC
>NW_012145868.1:16527-17334 GCF_000956105.1 Propithecus coquereli
TCTTTTTCTAAGAGCCTGAGAAGGGAAGCCTGTGGTGTTAAAGGAGTTAGGTGTCTAATTTAACCATAATATGTTTTTTTCAGTCTGGGATAAGGTAATTGGGAAGCACGAAAAGGTATGGGCAAAGACGTCATTTCCTAGTGTGCAGAGAAGCTGTGGAATACACAGGGGGTTTGTATTTCACCTTCTACTCCGGTGATGGAGACAGGAGAGGGAAACTGAGGTCCCAAAAATTCAGGGGGAGGAGAATAAGTGGCTCCAGTGTTAAATAAAATCAATTTGTTTACCTGTGACAGAGAGCCAGAGAGAGTTACCTAATTCTCAGCCACCCCAGTGTGGTGAAGTTGAATCTGTTCTGAACGAGACATGTCCATGAGACTCAAGTAGCCCTAGAGGATCCTGGGGTGTGGACGATGCCAGCTCCTTGGGTGCTCCTGATTCCAGAGCGCAAGTGAGATCCCCCGTCTTTTTTTTTTTATTTCAGCATATTATGGGTGTACAGATGTTTAGGTTACGTATGTTGCCCTTGCTCCCCCTCCCCCCCAAGTCCGAGTTTCAAGTGTGTCCATCCCTCGGATGGTGCGCATTGCACTCTTTGCGTATGCATATACCTGTCCCCTCCTCCCCCCTCAGCTCTCCCCACTGCCCGACATCCAGTAGATGTTATTCTTATATGTGCACTTATGCGTTGATCAGTTAATACCAATTTGATGGTGAGTACATGTGGTGCTTGTTTTCCATTCTTGGGATACTTCACTTAGTAGAATGCGTTCCAACTCTATCCAGGAGTATACAAGAGGTGCTATA
>NW_012145868.1:19784-21190 GCF_000956105.1 Propithecus coquereli
TCTGTAGTTTTCCCTTTTTGTTGCGTCCTTTCCTGGTTTTGGTATCAGGGTTATGTTGGCTTCATAAAATGTGTTGGGGAGGAATCCATCCTTCTCGATGTTGTGGAATAATTTCTGCAGGATAGGCACCAGTTCTTCTTTGTAGGTGTGGTAAAATACGGATGTGAAACCATCTGGTCCGGGACTTTTCTTTTTTGGAATGTTTTTTATTGCTGTTTCAGTTTCGGTCCTTGATATTGGTCTGTTTGGGAATTCAATTTCTTCCTGGTTGAGCCTAGGGAGGCTGTGTGTCTCTAAAAATTTGTCCATTTCCTCCACATTTTCCAGTTTGTGTGCATAAAGGTTTTTGTAATATTCATAAATTATATCTTGAATCTCCACGGCATCAGTTGTAACTTCTCCTTTTTTGTTCCTGATGGAGCTTATCAGAGATTTTTCTTTTCTGTTTTTCGTTAGTGTAGCCAAAGGCGTGTCAATTTTGTTTATTTTTTCGAAGAACCAACTTTTTGTTTTATTAATCTTCCGTATAGTTTCCCTGTTGTCAATTTCATTTAGTTCTCATTTGATCTTATTAATTTCCCTTCTTCTGCTGGGTTTGGGGTCGGTCTGTTCTTCTTTTTGTAGTTCTTTGAGTCGATTCATTGGTTTGTCTATTTGTGATCTTTTTGACTTTTGGATATAAGCATTATGGAAAGAAACTTTCCTCCACAGCTTTGGCTGTGTCCCACAGATTTTGATAACTTGTGTCACCTTTGTCATTTAGTTCAAAGAATCTTTTGATTTCCATCTTTACTTCCTCGTGTATGAAGGAATCGTTCAGCAGAAGGTTGTTTAATTTCCATGACTTCGTGTAGAGATGAGAGTTTCTGTTGGGGTTGATTTCTATTTTTATTCCACTGTGATCTGAGAAGATGCATGGTATGATTTCTATTTTTTTAAATTTTTGGAGACATGCTTTGTGTCCTAGAATATGGTCAATCTTAGAGAATGTCCCATGAGCTGATGAGAAGAACGTATATTTAGTGGTTTCTGGGTAAAATGTCCTGTATATGTCAGTCAGGCCCATTTGTTCTAGAGTTCTGTTTAAGTCCATTATTTCTTTGTTAATTTTCTGTTTGGAGGATCTGTCCTGTGCTGTCATTCAGGTGTTGAGGTCTCCGACTATTATGGTATTGCTGTCTATCAATTTGCTCAGATCAAGTAGAGTTTGCATTATGAATCTGGGTGCACCTAAGTTGGGTGCATACATATTTAGAATTGTTATGTCTTCTCATTGAACTTCACCATTATATAGTGACCCCCTTTGTCTTTCGTTACTTTTGTTGATTTAAAAACTAAGTTATCTGACATCAAAACTGCCACACCAGCCTTCTTTTGGCTTCCATTTGCTTGAAATATTGATTTCC
>NW_012145868.1:25817-32019 GCF_000956105.1 Propithecus coquereli
TTTTCTTCAGGATCCTAATGCTTTTTGTTGGTTTCTTGGTATATACCTGTTTTGCTTGATTTCAAAACAGAGATTCTCCCTTTAAAAAAATTGATTTCTTCGCTTTTCGCATCTGAGGAAAGGGAATGTACTCCGTGAATGTATTCTTGAAATTTCTTAGGATTTGCTTTAAAGCCCAACATTTGGTCCATTTTGTTAAGTGTTTTCCTTGCACTTTTAAAATAAGTTTGACAAACCTTTTTGTAAGAGTCTCTGCCAGAACCCTGCAAATGATGTCATTCTCAGCCAAACAAATGAAATCCACACTGGATAATCACCAAAAGTCAAACCATTTCTTGGGCCGATAGAAGGGCAATAGGAATTTCCACAAGAGACACCAAAAGATGCTCAAAAGAAAGAATGGTGGCAGGGCAAGTAGCTAGAGAAGCTTCCCTGAGCAGTGCAGGTGGGAAAGAGGCCAATGGCTGATGGAGAAGGGAGAATGAATTTCTCATTTTTTCCATCCGATGTTGAAGAACTCTGATGGGTCACTGTACCTCCAACACTATTCTCGGATTCCTTAGAGTCGGGGCTTAGGACAAACAGACCTCTGTTCAGGATTATCATTGTTTTGTAATATTACAGAAATCCTGTTAAAAGATTTGTCAAAAGCAGTTGCTCTACAAGGAGATTGAGAAAGTCTACCACAAAATCACGTGCAAATAAATCCCCTCGTTTGATGCCTGCAGACTGCTTTACACATACAAAGCGAACGGGTGTATTCAGAGCCATGAGCCTGTTCACAAACAGAATCGTGGACCAGTTCTTTCTGCATTTCACAAAGTCACTTAATTTCTGTCTTGCTCTTAGATGGGGCTTGAAAATGCTAATATGTGTCAATATGACATACAATTGGCTTTCCAAACTTATTCTTGCATTCTGATCTCATAGATATTGTATTGTACAAGAAGTTCTTTTAACAAGTGAAATAAGTTAGGAAATTTTTACTGTGGTTTTCATTTGTAAGTAATGAAAGTAAATAGGAGCGTTAGGGAATCAATGTTAAAAGCGTGCCATAATGGGGCTGTGCAATGCACTCCTGAAGGGGAAGGCTGGCTGTCGATGATGAGGGGGGAAAAGGCGTTTGATGTTGAAGAGGAGAAGGCGGAAAGAGTACATCAGATTATTCACTGTGATGTACTGAGTCGATGATGAAAGTAGAGACAACGTGAGCTGTCACTATCTAGTGGTGCCTGTTACTAAACAAACAAAGGGATATCACTTTATTGGGGTAACAAATTATGAGAATGAAATGACAGAAAATAATTTTGATACGGAAATATGTGGAAATCAAACATTTTTTTCACCTGACCATGTTAGAGAATCCATTTAAATACTTAATAGAGGACACAAACACCACAGAGAAACACCTAAATCAAACATTGAGAGAAACAATACTTATTTGAAGCTGCCTAGAAACTGAAATTACTTTTCTAAGTCATTCAAATTTATCAGATTCTGTTCCTTTCCGGACTAAAACCTTTCGTTTTTTAAAACACGGAACTTAAGCCCCTGTGACTGTGCATCTCTGGGAAGATGGGAGGGTCCAATGAGAGGAGCCCAAGCTCACCCCCTAGGGACTCAGCCAATGAAGGACCCGCAGCTGCTGAGCCACAGCCATTGGCCCACAGTGTTTGGAGGTGACTGGGCATGAGCCAGTAAGAGCCCTCCTGGGTACCCTGTCTTGCTGATTGAATAGGAAATTGCTGTGTTTCTTTGTTTCTTGTTCGTTCCTTACTTTAAAATTTTTTTGTCTTTGCCTTTAATGGTGCTGATTTAAGGGTATGAATCCAGAGCTGTAACCAAGTATGAAAAGTATTCAATAAGTAACTGCCCTCTCAATCATTTCTTTCCTCAAGCCATTTGAATTTGGAGATCTTTTATTTTTTCACCTCCAAGGAAGCGTGCCGGGCAAAATAAAACTCAACACATTAACGTCACATTAAGATCACATTAACTGGGGCAGGATGAAAACCCTGTCCCAGTGCAGTGGCCAGCACAATGGAATCGGTCCTGATTGCTGATCCAGCGGCACCTTCCTCTGCTTTGATCGTGGCCCAGCATCCCCAGAGTATCTGAGAACAGAGGATGAGAGCGGGGTGAGGAGGAGTAAGCTTCGAGAGTAGAAATTAACTCTTTGTGCTCATGAGGATGGACTTTAAAAACAAAGCTAGAATCACCAGCTGGTTTTGGTGGACCCCTGAGGAGGACATTAGTGGGAATGTGAGAGCACCCAGACTCCTCTTCACCGGTTCATCAATCCAGTCCTGGCATGCTGCCCTGTGTCCATCTCAAGGATGTGACAGGACAGTCCTGCCTCTTAATGCTTCTTTCGTTGCCCCAGGATCCTTGTGAAATCCTGCAACCTGTCCATAATGACACTACCTCTGCTTTCACACACAGGTAAGTGTGCACAATGTATACCTTTGGTGGCTGAAATTAAGTTGGGACCATAGGACTTTGGGGCGGACACGATTTTCAATCCAATATTTTGTCATATACCAATGGTAATTTTGTTTTAGGAATATATAGTTTGCATTTAGTGATAAAAGATGTAAATAATAAGCAAATTTGCTTGTGAATCTGATTGGAGTGGCCTACTGAATTCTATCCACTCTGGGAACTAAGAATCCTTTCCAAGTTGGGATCTCCCCTGAGCAGTGAGACCTTGCCAATAGTCCTGTGGGTCTGGGGTTAAATCTGCCGCCAAGACCTGTGCTGACCTCCTGAATCTCACTCCAGTGTCTGTTGCATCAGACAAAGTGTCAACCCACCAGTGCTTCAATATATCAGGGCCTCATAGAAACCATACTTCTCTACATTAACCTGCTGGGCGGGACATATGTTAAAAGAGGATGAAAGGAAGCATTGAGTTGCTTCACCCACCTCAATCTCCATTTGGAGATTAATTCAAATCAGAACACATTAACAACTGTTTCCCTTAACCAGATGCCCACAGCATGGGATGTTAGATATGAGGGGAAGCTGCTCCACCTTTTCCATTCCCTTACATTCTGTCTATGTTCTCGCAGCTGCTCCATTTCAGACGCAGTGGATATGCACTTATGTAAGTACAACGCATGGAGATGTATTGCAATGAAAGTGCCAGGTGTTAGGGGACTCTTTACTGTAGAGGTTCACAAGGAATATGGGGACAATTTGGTGGGTTTCCATCAGGAGGATCAGATATTGGGATCAGGCTCTGGCCCAGCTCCTTAAAACAAGTACTCTCTCTGTGGGTTTTCCTTCCTGTCCATAAGTCTGTCTGTGTCTTTAATTCAGGCGCTCGCCTGTTGGTGAGAATGTCGATAATGGTTAGAACCTTCAGGCCATTTCGGGTTAAATGCTCTGGTGCAGAGTGTAGAGACTCACTGAATGGGAGAGATCACCCTACTCTGGAAAATTGAAGCATAAGAGCATTCCATAGTCTACCACTCTGGCAGAGTCAACCAGAGAGTAGTTTGTATGGAAATACCATATATGTGGCAGCCAGCAGCATCTCAGGAAGTGTGTGTTTGATGAATGGAGCCTCAGATTCAGGAGGGCTGATTATTCCTGGTCACTCCTCCCATTGAGAACTTTTGTGTGTTTTCCCCTCTTCTTCACTCCAGGCAGGTTTGTGATGGCTTTAGCCATGAAGAGGGGTGGAAGTGATGTTAAACATATTTCATAGCTAAGCTTAAGAGGACTGGTGGCTTCTCTCTTGCTATTTGAGAACTCTGAGCTGCCACATAAGAAGTCTGCCTGTCTTGCTGGAGACACCTCCTGGAGAGGCTCTCTGAGTTATGGAGAAGTACAGGGGCCCACCTGAGTCCAGCACTCCAACCAGGCCCTCCCATACACCAGACATATGAATGAAAGTGGTCTCGATCGTCACAGAGCAACTCAGACATCAGCTGAATAGTGCTCAGTGATCCTCCTTTAGTTTGTTCTGTAAGGATCACTTCCACTTCTCATTCGGACACTATTTGGAATAGAAAATATGAAAATCTTCCAATTCTAAGGACGAAAAATGTATTTGACAAAATTACAATATACTCTGTTTTCAATGCTCAGCTGTGTCTGAAAAGTGTCAGAAATTAGTAGACAACTGAGATCTTAGTATAATTCCAGATTCTTTAATTATTGCACCGTCAGGAAAAGGCTAGACTTTTGCTTACGCGGGGTAACGGAGATAACAAAGAATATTCTGTCCCTTGCCCCTGACTCTGAGTGGGAAGAAATGTCTCCTGGAGAATTTCTAATCCCAAGACCGAGCTTGTACAGCCTTGGTGTTCATATTAATAGCCTGTACATGATCCACTTTATTTATGATAGAAAACAGACATGTGGCAAATGTATGTCCAGATCTCTCTGCTAGGGCCTACACTCAAAGGAGGCCTTAACAAGATTCGCACAAATAAAGACCCCCCCAAACATGCCCATATTTCAAAAAGTCACTCTCTGGACAAACAGCAATCAAAGAAGTATATCTCCAAAGTCGCGTTATGTGATGCAAACTATTGAAAACAGTGTATGGTATACTTACTTTAGAACGTAAGGGGATGGAATGAGTATCAGAAAAAAACCTGAATAACAGAAGGAGTGAAGTTTGATTTCCAGCAATGGAAAACATAATTTCTGGACGCAGAATAATGTGATTTTAAACGACAGATAAGACACAGGTGGATGGGGAATTACTGTCATGAAGGATGGTTGATAGAAATTACAGAGCGTCTGCTAGACAGGCAAAAAAAGAGAAAGGATTAAAGAGAGAGACACACTAGGAATGGACTATCAGGTGTAAAGTACCCAACACAGGCGTCCTAAAATGAGAAAATGGGCAAATGTTGAGAAAATTAAAATCAAAGGGAAACGACTTGTACATTTCCAGAATTAAAGAAACACGTGATGCACTAAATTCAGCGAGCACACCTGGACACATCATAGGAAAGCTACCGAACAATGAAAGCACATATTTCATTATTAGGATTATCCTTTTAGAGGCAGTGTCTTACTATGTTGCCCAGGCTGGACTGCAACTCCTGGGCTCAAGGGATCCTCACGCCCTTGACCTGGGTGCACGCCACCGTGCCCAGCTTTGACAACACAGATCTTAGTAGCAGGCAGAAAAACAAATGCCTCTAGAGGGAGGCCAAGTAGTTTCCCGGCAGACCTGACTATGACAAAAAATGAAAGCCGCCCTGAGAGAAAATAATTGTCATTCTAGAGTTGAGGTAAGATCGAACTAACTAGTGCAATGATGCATCCTCGCTCAGATCATGTGAGCATCCAAGGAGAACAGATCAAACGCTGCTCTGCGGTGGCTCAGCTGGTGAAAGCCATGCATCCCTGAGCCACAGTCATTGGCAGAACTTGTAGGGAGGTGGCCCAGGATCAACGAATAAGAGCCTTCCTGGGATGTTCATCCTGGGAGATGGAGGAGGAGACCGGTGTGTTTGTATGTTGCTTGTTTGCTTTCTCGTTTTAGTGATTGTGATGTAAGGATTTAATTGCAGGGAATGTATGGGCCTGCCCTTTGCCTCCTGTATCAAACTAAAGGCAGTATTTGCTGGCGAATACTGGAAAAAGTAATTGTACAACATCATTTGCAAATAAAACTTTTCATAATTCTTTTCTGCGTGCCTTCCTCACTCTTGCTCTGTAGGGCATTTTCGCAATGTTCTTCGAATCAGGCAACAGGAAGCGTATAGATCAGGAGATGGCCTCAGTGATTGCTGGATGTGATGCCCCCTCCTCCCCCAGGACTACCGAGTCACCTTGAGCGCCTTGAGGGTCTCTGACAGTAGTGGCATTTCATCCGGTGAGATGACAAGTTGGCCAAAGTCTTCCGGCAAGGCATCACTACAAATGGTTCCCCACCTGGCCTCAGCCCTCATGTCTGTTGTCCCCAGCCCCTGGCAGCTGCCTCCGTGGTGTCTGAACCTTCCTCTGACTCGTCCATAGATGCCTGCCTCAGCGCCAAGGAGCCCAAGAGGCCGACGACGATGACACTGAAGAAGAAACAGAGGCAGCCAAGGCCCTGCGGACACCGCCCCAGCCGCCGCTGGGACGGTTTTGCCACCTGCTTTCGCAGGATCCTGAAGCAGGTCCACGTGGGCCTAGACATGTCCCAGGAGGCCATGAGCGTGATGAATTCGCTAGTTAACGACATCTTTGAGCG
>NW_012145869.1:0-1137 GCF_000956105.1 Propithecus coquereli
CTACATCCAAAAGACAGAAAGATCACAAATAAACAATCTAATGAATCATCTCAAAAAAAGCAGTTTTAAAAGTAGATCTGAGAAAATGATGCATTTGCTTCTAATATGAGAGGAAAGAGACTGCCAAGGTGATAAAAAAGTAAACAAAATGGAAGTCTGAGATGCAAAATTCTTTACAACTTTGTTTTGGGATGAATGAGAGGTACTATTTGAGGTCAACATTCAAATAGTAACTTTTATCATTATTTTGTATTGGCATTAATTGTCTCTATTTTTATTTTCAACTGGGCTAGGGGTTGAACAGAATTGAAAAAGTTTACAGCTCTTTCACATGGGTTCATCCCTGCTAGACTGTAAACCACATGTGAGATGGAGTGTCTATATTTCTCTCTCCTGTATCTCCAGGCCCCGCACAATAAAATGTACTGAACACACGAATGCATAAATGAATGAATGATGGAACAGCTCATGAAGATTTTTCTTGCTTGCTTTGCTGAGAGACTTTATTCCCAGAGACATATGTAATTAAGCCACCATTGTCCATCAATCAAGGGCTGTTTCCATAATCTTGCATGAAGTAGGCACACTCATGAATATCCTCCTCCACTCTCTCATGGTGATACCACCCATGAGTTTCCACAGTGGAGTGTTAATGGAAAGCTACTACTGATGTACGCAAATTTTAGCTGAGAATAAAAGTCCAAAGAGTCTTAACAGAAACTACTTTATCAAATAAGTTAATTGCCCATATTGCTTTGGGTAATTTTGAGTTGCTGTCTTGATGCAACATGACACAGAATCAGACATAGATATGTTGGAAGGTCTGGAAAGAGTGAGTTGAGAAACACGACTGTGACCACCTGGATGTCTAGAGGCTGTACAAGAAACCCTGGGAAGTGAAAATAACCTAAGCATGTCTGGAAATAACAGACAGGCCCCAAATAATTGGGCATAGAAAAAACAGCTTGGGAATAAGGGGAAGAAGACAGGATGCAGGCATCAAAGAGCCACTTTGGTCATTTCACTGTTTTGATAAACGCTGTCTGATATTTATAAATCCATTATCTGTGAACGGAAAAGGAAAAACAGAAAAAGTAAATTTTACTTGCATAATTTCTGGCATAAAGTCTTTTAAAT
>NW_012145870.1:0-2300 GCF_000956105.1 Propithecus coquereli
GCTAGGATTACAGGCGTGAGACACCGTGCCCGGCCCCAAACCAGCATATTTTTCAAAACTCACACACCCAAGATGATACAAACAAAATGGAGATTTGGAATAATGATCACAAAGCACATGGTGACTGGCAGAGACTGTTTCAATTGTTCTTACTGAATGTAACATACTAGTAGTAAAGTGAAGTGGAACTTAGCTGATAGCTTGAAGTACAGTTGATCTGTGCAAATACATTACAGAATATAATGGTGGCATTAGAAGATAACTGATTTGAATTTTTCAAGTTTAGTTACAGGAAATATTTTACTCAGGTAAAATGAATCTGAGATGTCACCAGTCTCAATCTGTGAAACTTCACTCACTTACCTGCTAAATGTAAAGGTGTTGAATGTCGACCTTGGGTATCACGGCAATTTACATTATCAGGCGAAGACAACTTCTTTACTCTGGCTAAACAACCCTTCTTGGCGGCATCTAGCAAAGCTGCATCTCCTCTAAGTAGATCTTGGATATCTGTATCTCCATCTTTAACAAGATCCAAAGGAGTATTTCCGTCCCTGTTTTTCTTTGTAGGGTCTGCACCATGCTAGACGTGTAAAAAACAGAAAGTGAGGAGGAAGTGGCTTAAGTGTGACCTTTGGTCAATGAGAAAATAGTCAATGTAACTATACTAAAGAAAATGATTTTATACCGAGTCTACCTTAAAGATTAACAACATTGTTATTAATGTTTAATTTATACACAAAAAAGTATAATAAAACTCTTATGTATTTTATTTTATTTGACACATATTTATATATATTTGTGTATATATATATCTTGTATATTTTATTTGACACATAATCGGACAAGAAAGCAAATCTGGAACTTAACTCTGCCAACACAAACCTGGCTATCACTTAAAAATGGTTCAAAATATTTTATTTACATTTATTTTTGTTGTATTTTTAACCCTTTTGCTGAGGGTCTAAAGCAAAAGAATTTAAAAAGATCAAGTCAAGAAAAACAAAACTACATAACTACCATAAACTAAATATTACACTAATCTAAAAGTCCTTTCAGGTCTCAAGGTATGGTGTTTAACACTGAGCAAATAGGCAGAAGTATTTTGTGCATACAATATACTTGTGACTTAGAAAAACAACATGGAGCCAAACAGTAATGTTAACGTTCTACATAAGCTACAATAAAGATAGAAAAGCTAATATAAATATGTACAGCACAATTTCCAATCTGAGGTCATGTCTTAAATGTACTACAAACTCCTGATAGCCAGTGGAAGTAGTAAAGCTTTTGCTCACCATATTAGCATTTATGGGTTATCACTTCTAAAACACTCTATTTATTAGATGGAGTAATTCATTTCCTTAGACAGTGGGGTCTCAACTTACAAGGAGTGAGAATTTAAAGGTAAAAATCATACATAACCAAAATTATCTTTTACACATTAACATACTAAGTTATACTGTAAGACTGAACCAAGAATAGATTTTCATCTCTCATATTACACAAAGTGGCAGAAATACCTACATTACTTTTTTCTTTCTTTTTAAACCATGTTTAAGCAGTATATTTAGACAAACTTCCATGAATCAACTGTGTGTATAACGGAACTCCACTAAAGTATCAGCTATAGCTCAGTGATTTTAATGGCTTATTCCCTAACATCTTTAATGCAACTGAAAAAGCTGTATTGAAACCACAATGTTTTACACTTGTACTAAAAACAAAGGTACACTGTGTCAATTTTATGGGTGAGAATTTAGAACAAATTTTATGGAATGAATTGTGTCTCCCCCAAATTCTTATGTTGAAGCCCTAACCCCAGTACCTTAGAATGTGACTGTATTTGGAGACAGGGCCTTCAAAGAGCTAATTAAGTTAAAACGAGGCTGCTAGGGTAGGCTCTGATCTAATCTGCCTGGTGTTCTTATAAAAAAAAGATGACTAGGACATATATAGATACCATGTCCCCCATGAGGACACAGCGAGAAAGCAGCCATCTGCAAGTCAAGGAGACAGGACTCAGGAGAAACCAGCCCTGCTGACACCTTGAGCTTCAACTTCTAGCCTCCAGAACCGTGAGAAAACAAATGTTTAAGCTACCTGGTCTTTGCTATTTTGTTAAGGCAGCCCACATAAACTAAAACAACACATAGCTGGCAAGAGGTCTATGTAACTTCTGAAAGTCTTTTAAGATTTTTTTCCTGCTTGTACTTAGCAGCTATCATCAGAAGGATGGAAAACTTTAGCTTCCCATGAGGAAGGCTGGCTCAAACCAGCATATTTTCCTTTTTTTTTTT
>NW_012145871.1:0-1472 GCF_000956105.1 Propithecus coquereli
GGACATTATAGTTACATCTTTATTGATGGACATTTTGGTTGTTTCTAACAGTTTATTTATATGGCAATGAACATCTTTATAATATGCTTCTATTTTCTCAACTTTTTATTTGGAAATAATCTTACATTTATCAAAAACATTGCAAAAATAAAAATAGTACAAAGACCACTCATGTACTTCTTACCCAGATTCGCTTTATTATAAACATTTTACTCCCATCTGCTTTATCATTCTCTCCCTCCCTCCCTCTCCCCTTCCTCCTTCCCTCTTGGCCCCCAACACACACACGTGCACACACACATGCACACGCATGCACGCACACGCACACAGTTCTCCCTCTGAGCTCCCAGCTGACCGAACAGCACCGACCCACCAGCACCCTTGGCAGCGGCTCTTCCGGCCTCCAGCTGAGCTGTGCCAGCGGGTGCCACCTGGAGCAGACAGGGGCCTCACCCAAAAGCACAGATGCCTGAGTTAAATAAACATTGTTTTAAGCGCACTGAGGCTCCTGCATTCCCAGTCAAGCCAGTGGGGGGTGGTTTTCTCCACCCATCCTGGGGCAGGTAAAGGAGAGGCTGAGAATTAAGTCATTTCGGGTTGGCATTTCACAGGTGGGTGCAAAAGATGGAAGAAGAGATTCAGGAACTGGCGAGAGTGTTACTGAAGAGGGGGACCACTGAGGATTCTAACTTGGGTGCAGACAAAGGGGAAGGTGAAAGACGGTTACTAGAAAGGGAGGAAATAGTTCGGGGTACTCAGGACTCCAGTGAGGTGAGGGACGGTTGCAATGGAAGTAGTTCACCAGGCAGGACGGAAACCAGGAAGGGGACTCTAGTGACGAGCTGCATTGGCGATCCTGGTCATAGGTGGCAGTTTGGGGTCTCGATGGGGACATGCTACTACTGATTGTCTTTCACATCTCAGCCTTCCCTGACCACCCAGTGCCCCTCTGCCAAGAGCACTTGTCACACGGAATTCGCAGTATCTCTTCCCTGTGCTTCGGACATTGCTGGGTCCCCAGCTCTGGGTCTGGCGCATTCCCCAGCTAAATGAACCAATGTGTGGATGCAGGGCTTGAGAGTGGACCTCAGAGTCCAGAGGGCTTTGCAGGGGGGTGGTCCAAAACCCTCTCAGCCTCATTATTTCTGCCCCACCCACCAGAAGGTAAAATGGGAGGCCAGAGAGGTTAGAAGACTGCCTGGAGTCGCAGAGCGGACCAGCGCTGGTGACTGAAGCTGCAGCAAGATGAAGGGAAAGAAGAGGGGCGGCTGGAGAAAGCCCCAGAATCCTGGCTCTGCAGTATGTCAGTGCCTGGCTGAAGTGGGGGCCTCCCCGCCTCTCCCCCCACCCTGCCCCCTCCAGGCTGCAAGGAGCAAGCGGCCCAGGGACCAGGGGTGGCTGCCCCAGAACTTTTGGCAGCCAGTTAACTTAATCCCTGCCCGGCTGGGGGGAGCCCACTGTCACCTCATTTC
>NW_012145872.1:0-1175 GCF_000956105.1 Propithecus coquereli
AATTTTCTTGGAGTCTCAGAAAACCCATTCTTCTACATTCCTGATATATTGCTATATCCCCAAAATAATTATTTTCCTATTGTATTTTAAGTTTTGACACAACAGCAAATCACATTTAGAAATTTAAAAATATATTTAATAACTTATCCTTTACCACAGAATTATATTGATTACTAATTCTATGTCTGAAGTCCAGACAACATTAAATTAAAACTCTCTTTGAACAGTGGTATAATTTTGCAACTTCTCTTAATATGGAAAGAATTTATGTCACAAAAATAGTGTAAAAGTTTAACCAACTGAATAAAATACCATCACAATCATCATAATCATCACTGATCTTGTTTCTAATAACTTGTAGTGATAGATACATTATCAGGACAGAAAGCTATCCGTTTTATTGGTAGATAAATATGTTTGTATCTTCATATATATTGGCAAAATGTCAAAACACATTTTTAATCTGTGTTAAATAAATAGGAGACAAATCATACAGCTGAATAACAACCTAAAACATTTGATTATATTTCAGTATTTTTCTTCCAAAATTTAGATGATAACCATTTATACATTGTTATGAGAAGAACTAGACTGGGCAAGTATAATGCCCTGTATTTTTTTTTCTTAATGCCTATCTAGTTTATTTTTTCTTAACTTTGAGAAATTCAGTTGGTTGAAAAGTGTGATACTTAAGGGAGAATGAGAAATTTGTCACCCTCCACTTCAAAATGTGTTGATTATTCTCTTCTAGGGTAAAACTAAATAACACAGAAGCTATAAATTTGAATCATATTAGCTTTGAGGATCAAAAAAGAGTTATATAATATCACTTTCACTGAATTGCATTTTATTGAAAGAAACTTCACATGCTTTTTTTAAGAGGCAAGTGATAAGAAAATGGGAATACTATTTCTAACAGACAAAGATAATTGTACTGCTTTCATTAAGTATTTTCAAAGGATAAAACATATTTTTATATGTCCTTCATAGGTCAAGTTTAATATCTTAATTAGATTGTGATATATTAGGAAAATAGTTGTATTTAGGTAATAATGTTTACTAATTATTAATGCTTTCTTCTTTTGTGTGTTATCAGAATTGCATATTTTCAAAGAATACCCCTGAAAGTCGACCTTACTAGTAAATTGCATATTTAATTGATGGAAGATATATTT
>NW_012145873.1:0-3256 GCF_000956105.1 Propithecus coquereli
AGTTCAGGGAAGAGGTCCAGGACAAATATATACATTTGGGACTTTATCATACTATAAATATGTGCTTGTCTGAAAAAATTAAAGAAAATAATGAAAATAGAAATAAAATACAATTGTGTTAGGCTTCTCAAATGTTTGTGTGTGTGTGTGTACATGTGTGCAGTATATATGACAAGAATTTGGTGGTAAAGTTTCCTTTCATGCTACATTTTAATTCCTCAATTATAAGAAAAAAATAAAGGAGATACTTTTCTGTCAGCTTTTATTAGGAATAGGGATTAACACATTTGGCCAAGGATATGCTTTCAGTGTGTCATAAGGAAATGAGTATGGTATATTATAGAGTTTAAGAAATTATGTTTTGTATCAGACATCATGGGCTTAGCACCTGCTCTAATCTTTAATAGCTGTATAAATTTAGTCAAGTTAATTAACCTCTCTGATCCATAGGATCATAATTTTTGAAAAATGGATTATAATACCCAGCCCACAAGATGTTTGGGAAAAGTAAATCAGCAAGTATTTTTAAACTCATAGCTAATATTTTATATATTAGGTTCTTGCCATCAATTATTTAATGTTAAATAAATATTGACTTCTAATAATAAGCATAATTATTGTTTAGATAGGACGGGTATTTGTATACACAAGGAGTGCAATGCGCACTACCCGAAGGATGGACATATTTGAAACACGGACTTCGGTGGCGGGCGGGGGGGGGAACCAAGGGCAACACATGTAACTTAAACATATGTACACCCATAATTTGCTGAAAAAAAAAAAAAAATCTTACAGTAAAAAAAAAAAAAAAAATCCCATATCAGATGGTTTCACAGCCAAATCTTATCAGACCTACAAAGAAGAATTGGTACCCGTACTGCAGAAATTATTTCATAACATCGAGAAGGAAGGAATCCTCTCCAAGTTATTCTACGAAGCCAGTGTCACCTTGATACCAAAGCCAAGAAAGGACACAACAACAACAAAAAGAAAACTATAGACCAATATCCCTTATTAATATAGATGCAAAAATCCTCAATAAAATTCTATCAAACCGAATTCAGCAGCATATCAAAAAATAAATAAATAAATAATCCACCAGGAACAAGTGGGCTTCATCTGAGGGATGCAAGTGTGGTTCAACATATCTAAATCCATAAATGTTATTCACAACATAAACAGAAGCAAAAACAAAGATCATATGATCATCCCAATAGATGCGGAAAAAGCCTTTGACAAAATTAAGCACCATTTTATGATAAAAAAAAACTCTTAACAAAATAGGCATAGATGGAATAGATCTAAAAATTATAAAAGCCATTCACAACAAACCTACAGACAACATCATACCGAATGGGAGTAATTGAAAGTATTCTCACTCAGAACTGTAACAAGACAAGGATGCCCACTGTCACCACTTCTATTCAACATAGTGTTGAAAGTCCTAGCCTGAGCAGTCAGGCAAGAGAAAGAAAGTAAGGGTATCCAAATGGGGAAAAAGGAGGTCAAATTTTTGCTGTTTGCAGATGATATGATCTTATAACTAGAAAACCCCAAAGATATCCCAAAGGACTCTTGGAATTGATAAATAAATTCAGCAAAGTCTCAGGTTACAGAATCAATGTACACAAATCAGTAGCATTCCTATACACCAGCAATAGTCAAGCTGAGAACTAAATCAAATACCTTTCACAATAGCTATAAAGGAAATAAAATACCTAGAAATGAATATATTTAACCAAGGAAGTGAAAGATCTTTATAAAGAAGGCATTATCTTTATTATCCTGATTTGAGAGAGACATAGTCTCTAATTTTCAGGACTGTTTGCTGTACAAACATCCTTGAAAAGATACTACAAAGCAAATAGCTGTTACAAGATGTGTAGAAATGCCTCAGAGAATTGTTTTAGAACATTGGTAGTAATTTCTTTTGTTAGTACAAATAAGATAACAAATATTGTCCTTTGACATCTGCTATTTATTCTCTGGAGATCAGATAGATAAATAGATGCATTTAATGTGTGAAATCTCATTTTAGCATTGTTGCAATATTAATGTTACATAGATTCGAGTGAAAATTCATTTACATTTTGAGAGCAGAGATGTCCTCTAAACTATAGAATCCTAAAATTCTCCGTTATTTTAAAGGAATCATGTTAACTCTCCATAAATTCTGCACAAACTCTAAAGACTTCTATAATGCTAATGTGTTGTCTTCTTTCTTTCCCTTGAAATTACAGAATAACATGGCAGTTATCTGCACAATAAAATCAGAGAGACCTAGGGAAAGTTGCACAACTCTGCAAGTCATAGGTACCTTTTCTAATAAGGAAGAAAGTATTGATACCTATCTCATCAAATTTTGAGATTTAGTAAAGACATGTATATCAGTGCCCATACATTGTTATATCATATAGATGTATTATAATTCAGCTGACAGATGTTTAGTCTGATTCTGTACATTAATTTGTGTACATTTTCTGTAAACCTCTGAGATGAATATCATTACATATAAGATAAAAATCTGGGAGTTGAAGTGGAAGGTTAAAGGGAGTAAGCATTTTAAAATCTTTTGAAACATGGTACCAAATTGACCTCCAGTGGTGAATAAAAGAGTGATGTCATCTTTCATTTTAAAAGAGTTATTCAAGTTGCTGTGCAGAAATGGGAGGGCAAGGAAAGAAGGAGAATTGTGAGAATAGTACTTTTCATCTGTGATCACAGGGATATCATTACAATGCAAATTTTAATTCTGTAGATCTATAGTAGGCCTGAGACTCTACGTGTCCAACAATTTCTCAGGCCATGCTGATGTTGCTGGTCTGTGAACCATGTTTTGAGTAGCAAGAAGTTAGAGGACCATTCCAGTAATGGAGAAGAGAGATCATGGTGGCTTAGATCAGAACATTCCAATGAAAGAGTGGATGTTTGATGTATTTTGAAAGTAAAGCCCGTAAGATTTGGTGTCAGACTGAAAGAAAACTGAATGATATCTCTGAGGTCTTTGATATGAGCTATTAGAGGAATGGAAGTGCTGTTAATAGGGGTGGGAGGATGAACTAGGGGATAAAAGCCAGGGTTTCTTTTTTATCAAACTTGAGATGTCTAATAATAAGGAACCAAGTGGAAATTCTGAGTAGCGTTTGAAAATGTAAATCCAGAGTTCAGGGAAGAGGTCCAGGACAAATATATACATTTGGGACTTTATCATACTATAAATATGTGCTTGTCTGAAAAAATTAAAGAAAATAATGAA
>NW_012145874.1:0-1085 GCF_000956105.1 Propithecus coquereli
TCTCAAAAAAAAAAAAAAAAAAAATGTTCATAGTTTGCTTTTTGCAAATATCTACTTAGACTTACACTAACAAGATTGTGAAGAGCTGACATTACTAAGAGAGATAATAACTGATCCAGATGATAGGATAAATACGATTAGTGTAATTCTCTGGTTTATTGATATTTAAACCACTTAAATAACATATTTTTTCTTCATGGATTATATAATTTTTCTTCATAAGATTAAATTCTCTTTAAAATGTGTAACTGGAACTTATCATGCTCATTGTTGCATTGCATTCATGACTGATCAAATACTGTTAATTCAATTTCTCTTAATTTTATACTCTTCTATTTTCTCAAATAATTGCTGATATGAAAATTAAGTTTGCTTCCGTCTTCTGTTACAGTTTTCTGGTGTTGATTATATTTAATTGACTTATCATGAATATATGTGGTATTTTTCATCTTTTCTAGTAAGAGAGGTGTAAGAAAATCACCTTGGAATTACTGAAGTCACCCTTCCCCTTTTGTCTGGGGAAATTGGTCATAACATAAATTTTGTATATTTAGCTGCCCAATACCTGGGTTAATCCTTATGGAAGGGATTGAGATTTTGGGTTTCTGAGATTGCAGTCATCAGAAACAGTCTGTACCTAGCGCTGCTCTGGGTTGACTGCCTGCACTAGAAGAGGGTTGCATAGGTGAAATCATAGTAGTACTAAGGATAGCAACCTTAGGGCATCCTCAGGGGACCATGGCACTCTGTACGTGAATAGACTGACCCTTTTGGAAAAATTCAGAAAGGAAAGGAATGTCATTAGCCTTAGTCCCTTCCTTCTCCCAGACTGCCCAAATCTCTCTCACTGCTCACTAGAAATAACCCGAAAATATCATCTTGTTGAACTTTTCTCTTTTTTATTGTTCCCTTCAATTGTCACTGAACTTCCTAGAAAGGGAAATTTCCATAGCAGATGCTTAAAACCAGACTTGTTAATTGTGTCAATTCTTTTTTTTTTTTTTTGTTTCAGGAAATTATGGGAGTACAAACATTTTTGTTACATGTTATGACTTTGCCACATCCCAAACATGATTTGAGACGTG
>NW_012145875.1:0-404 GCF_000956105.1 Propithecus coquereli
TGTTTTCAAAATCCAATACACAGAAACAACATCTAAACTTGATGCCGTGGAGGTAATCTTCAGCAAGTAAAATAGCCAACCAAAGAGCAAGAATATAGTTAAAGAATCTGGGCGTACCTAAACACCCTTACCTACCCTATACTTTTCAGAATCAATGGAAGAAAAAAATAAATAGATAAACAAAAGCAAGAACTTCATCTCATTTGCTTATATAAAATAGAAGAACTGTAGATATCTTTGTTTTAGAGGAGTGAACTATTCTTATGGTTATCTTCCATCAACTCCACTTTCTTTTTATTATTTAGTATCTAACACAATGCTAAACTTCTCATTGGATTCTTTCTTAGGCACAGATTATTACTGCTAAAACATGGAAAGAGAAGGTGAAATAGGCAGATGATAGA
>NW_012145876.1:0-1779 GCF_000956105.1 Propithecus coquereli
AAGTCTAAAAATAATATTCATTTCAAAAGTTTTGAGAAATAATAATTAGGAAAGATAAGGGGAAAATCACTTTTGTCTTAAACCTCAAATAACCAAGGTTTTTATACATTTCTTGTCATCTTTTTCTTATGTCTAGTATTTTTGTTTATTTGCTTACTTGTTTGAAAAAAAAATCCCGCATTTTGAGCCAGGTGTGGGGGTGAGCGCCTGTAGTCCCAGCTACTCGGGAGATTGAGACAGAAGATGGCTTGAGCCCAGGAGTTGGAGGCTGCCGTGAGCTATGGTGATGCCACTGCACTCCAGCCTGGGACAGGGAAGACTCAGGGAGGAGCAAGTTTGGCGTGGAAGTTAACTTTGGACTTGTTAACTCTGGGATGACTATTACATATCTATGTGGAGATGCTGGGTAGGCAGTTAACACTGTAAGTGTGGAACTCAGGGGAGAGATTGGAGCTAGAGTTGTCAATTTGGGTGTTGAGTGTTAGCAAGCTAGGTAAGGATGGAAATGAGACTGTGCATGTTCATCACTTTCTATTTAATTTACCATATTTTTTTTCATATCACTCTTCAACACGAGGGGTGAGGGAGGGGTCAGTGGGTCATACAGTCTGATGGGATCAAAACCAGGGACCAGAGGAAATTTCCAGTTTTAAACACCCAGGTGATTCTCATGCAGGTGGCACAGGGACCATTCTTTGAGAAGAGCTACTGAAGACACCTCCTTTTTTCCTCTTTCATCTTTGACAAGTCACAGCTCTGTGAGTTCTTGATTCTCTAATGTTTCTTAGCATACCCTGGATGAGATGACAGGTCCTCTCATCACTCCTTCAGCCTGCGCCTCTAAGATTTACTAAACATGTAATAGAAGGAGAGAGATGCAATTAAAACATCAAAGGACAATTTATAAGTGCTTCAAATTCAGTCTTCTAGCCATAAAGTAAAACTGCTATCATCATATATGCTGCAGTTACCATTTAGTAGTAATGCCTGGAAGATCTTTATAGTTTATGAGGTTGGCACTTTGATTTATGCCAGGGTATTTCCTTTTTGACAGTCTCAGTTCTTCCAGTGGGTCAGCTTCCTTCTTGGAGAGTCCCCTTTCCCATAATAGTATTCTTATCTTTTGTATGTCATCAGATATGTTGATAAATTGTTAACAGTTAATTGTACTGAAATTTTATGAATTGGTATTCATGAATCACCATCATTTTATATACTACATTCTCATAAATAAATCCTCAAGATGATATTTGCTTTTGTAGTTAGTGCTACAAGATCCATGGGAAATAGAGTCAAACGAAATCATGTGTACAGAAGAAAAAAATGGAAAACCAAAGCACTGTGAAAATCCGACTTATTCTAATAATCACTTATGCTGGGGACAGTGCCATCATGAGTTAGCCTGGCCAAAGGTCACCCAGTAGTCTGCCTTGTTGATGTAGCTTTCCTGTGCATGGATCTGGTAGTCCAGGGAACAGCATCTCCTTAACACTTAAGAGATAACGTAGTCTCTGCAGCCTCTCACATGCCCTGCCATGTACCACTGTATCAAGACCACGGGATAAGTAATTGAATTTTAATGAACTTTTCTTACTATTTTTTTAGGATGGCTGCTCTTTTTCTAAATAGGTTAACTCTACAAACCATAAAGGCTGAAAATAATTGCATTAGAAGATGTTTGGGTAAACACATTGTGCAAAAGACAGCACCAGCACAATTGTTCCCTGCTGCTTCTGCCCCAAGGCTGTCCTTCCTAATTCATTCAAAGGCTTTTAGCAC
>NW_012145877.1:0-3223 GCF_000956105.1 Propithecus coquereli
TTTTATATTTACCCTTTTTATGAGCTCAAGTTTATTTTGGAATGTAGTATAAGGTGTGACTCAAGGCAGAGACAGTGAACATGGACCACTCTTTTAGAGGTCTGAATAAGAAAGAGATAGGAGACATCAGAGGTTCAAAGAAATTGAAAGTAAATTATAAGAAAGGTGGGATGATTTATAATCCAGGGTTACTGAGAAGAGAGGTGATGGTAATAAGGGCACAAGTGAATGGATTCACTTGCTACAGTAAAAGTAATATCCCATCACTGAGCTGGGGAAAAAAGGCAGGTGGGTGGAAGTATGTGGGTTTGCATTGTTTGTTGGGAGGGACTTGGGGGCAGTTCATGGCATTCATGTCTTATGAAGTGTTAAAATCGTTTAATGAGTGTGGTGGGAGGTGATAGAGATCTGGCAGAGGCATTAAGAAGAACAAAAAAGAATCTGGTTGCTGTTTAGGTGAAGCTGGAAACCGTCAATCCGATCTTTAGTGGTGCAGTCTATATTGTTCTGTGATTTATCTCTGACAGCATTTTTATTATTTGCATAAAGGAATAGAGAAGCAGGACTGTAGTAGTTACTGAGCAGTTGAAGCAGAAGGACAGAGGTGCAAATAGACAAGGATGTTGGTGAGAAAATGTGTGCAAATAATCAAGAATAGGGTATAAACTGGGTAGGGAAGAAGGAGAAGCAAGGTGGGTGCTAGGATAAAACAGAAGGATCAAAGACTGGAGATACAAGGAAAAAAAGAGGCATAGTATGAAGGGAACATGAGAGACCACTTATTTATTGATTTATTTTTAACAAATTTTATTCTATTTTTAACTCGTATAAGAGATTGAAATGTTAGCTAATTTTAATCAGATGAACTTCATAGGGTTTTGTTCTTTTATAGGCTTTAGAGTCAGAAAGTTCTGACTCCAGTAAGAAAACATCTTCAACAGAAGGCTGTATGGCCTCTGAGTATTGCATTTATATTTCAAATCACATATAGAAATTTTACCAAGACACTTGTTTCTTTGAAGACTATGGTGCTTTCATTTGTTTTCTTTTTGTTTTTCCATTTAGTCATTCAGTTAATTTGAGCACCTACTCTGTACCAGATATCCAATGGGAAACATTAAAGACACTAAGAACATCCAAAATGATATTTACATAAAAGGTGCTTTAGTGTTTCTCCAACTAGTAAACATAATATTCTTGATTTAGTGTCACAGTCTTTATTATGTTTAAAAGAATTCCTCTATTCCAATTTAAATATGTATATTTATATATACTTATACACACACACACACGCACACACATAAATACTAGCAATAACATGCATATAAGCCAGCAAACACACACACACACACACAGTATTGTATAAATTTTGCCAGCTGAACTATAAAGAATGCTGCCTTTGTATCTTTTCAAATATGGCGTTCAAGTTTAAAAAATATTAGATGGCTGGTTAAAATTTTGGTTTTTATATGAGATGTATTGTAAAGGTAAGATATTTCCATAAGAATCACTGATAAATACCTGTCCAAAAGAAGGTAATTTTTATATACTTAACATTAAAAAACCAAACCAAATAGGATTGGGTAAATAACACATGATTATAATTTAAAAGCACAGTTTATTCTATCCTACTTTCTCCTCACTTCTTTCTGTCCCAACTTAGTCTTTCTCCAATTAGGTTGTTTAAAATATGTTGTTAATACCACCACAAGTAACTATGCATTATACAACCCATTTTCTTGCTAAACCCATTAAGGCTATCTTGATTCTATTTCTCCTCCGCAGTACCCCCTTGCACTGTCTTGGCTCAGGCACTTCAAATCACTTTTCTGGACAACCTCAGTACTCTTCTAACTCATCTCCTCACTCCTAAACTGGCCACCCCCATTCGAACCTCCACAAAGCCAGCTAAATGCAAATCTGACTGTGTTTCTCATTTTTTCTGTGTCCCTCACCCCTGAGAGGGGGTCTCGCTCTGTCACGCAGGCCGCCTCAGCCTTCTTAGTAGCGGGGATTACAGGCACGCACCACCATGTCCGGGTAACTTTTAAAACATTTTTTTGTAGAGAAAGGATCTCCCTATGTTGCCCAGGCTGGTCTTGAACTCCTGGCCTCAAGTGATCCTCCCACTTGGCCTTCCAAAGCATGGGATTATAGCCATGAGCCACTGCACGCAGCCTGTTTCTTATTTTCTGTTCTCTAAAAGCTTCCTATTACCTTCATGATAAAATTCCAAATTTCTTGGATTTGTATATAAAACATTTTTATAATCTGGTTTGTTTTTTCAACTTCATTTCTCAATATTTCCCTATATGAATCCTATGCCCAGCCATACTAAGATAATCATTAACAGAACAAGCCATGATGTATCATACCATTATCTCCTGGCAAGTGCTTGGCTAACTACTCATCCTTTCAGGACAACCTCAAGCACTTCTTCCCTATGAAGCCTTTTCTAACCTCCACCAGATGACTTGATAACACCTTCGTGAATACATCATGTGTCTCTTCTATATTTCTGTAACTCTGATGCCTGGCGTGGTTCTTAGAATACAGTAATGGGTTAATTAAAGCCTGCTGAATGATTCCCTTGAAGAAAATTCTCTGAGGTAGATATAACAGTACAAAAGGCATATGCATTTTACATCTCTTAATGCATTATGGAAATAAAGGTTTCTAAAGGGGTATACAAATTTATATACCATTAGAAATATAAAACCTCATAAGCACAGGGTAGTACTTTCTCTTAGAAAGACAGGTGCAAAACTATTTTTTTATTATTTATGTATTAGCAAAATAGAATACTTTCTATGTTGATTACTCATTTTTTTTTTCTCCTTGGAGAATGGTTAATTCAGAGTCATTAGCCATTTATTTATTGAGAACTTGATTTAAAAAAACCATCAATTTCAGTAAGTTTAACACAGGTATAACAATACAGATATTAATCCTCTATCACAGTTTGTGCAAGCATTTTCCCCAGATATTTCAAGTTTTATTTAATTATGCAATTTCTCCTTACACTAATGGTTTAATGTTATCTTTGAAATATTTTTTTCCTTTGAAATGTCTTCTTTCCCTTCAATAGGTAAAGTTACTATACTTTTAAACACATGAAAAATGTGAAATTCTATTTTGTCAGTTTTTACAATTTTATATTTATTTTATATTTACCCTTTTTATGAGCTCAAGTTTATTTTGGAATGTAGTATAAGGTGTGACT
>NW_012145878.1:0-1113 GCF_000956105.1 Propithecus coquereli
CTTTTTATAAAGTTAGGGAAATTAAATGCCATGACTTTAATAATATTTAAATGAAAAAGTGACAGCTTGAATACATTCGAAACCAGTATGTTTCAGAAAGATTGTTCCGGGCTAGTTGTAGTTTAATAGTGTGCCTGGGTTTCTTTGGTGTACAAAGGGTATTTAAGGTGATTCCTCCCATCTTCCTTCCAGCTTCCCCCTGTAACCAACACTGTCTCCCTTAAAAAGAGTTCCCTGCTTTGTTTTTCATATGGTTTCAACCTAGGACTATTTTCCTCACTTTAAATTTTTCTTCCATTTACCATCACTATTTTGCCAATTCTCAAGGTAATTATAAGGCAAGCTAATACCTATATTGCCTTTGCCCCACCCGAGTCGGAGCTTCGGGCGTGTCCATCCCCCAGACGGTGGGCACCACCCCCATTAGGTGTGACTATGCCCGTCCCCTCCTCCCCACTCCCGTCTGCCCGATACCCGATGACTGTTATTACTATATGTAGTGCACTATTTTTTAAAAAAAATTTGTGTTAGAGCTTATAATACTGTTTTCTTCTAAAATAGTTGGAGAATAAGGTAAGACAACATATCGAATTGTCTTCTAACTTTAATGTACTTGAATAATTAAAGTATTTGAGATGAACAAACGTTAGACAAAAAAATTATATTCTTAATAAAAAGCACTGTTATTACTATATGTAGTGCACTATTTTTTAAAAAAAATTTGTGTTAGAGCTTATAATATTATTTTCTTCTAAAATGGTTGGAGAATAAGGTAAGACAACATACCGAATTGTCTTCTAACTTTAATGTACTTGGATAACTAAAGTATTTGAGATAGACAAACATTAGACAAGTGTGTGCTCTGGGTATTTGGAAAGGTAGCTTAAGGAGGCTTCAAGGAGAAGGTAGAGTTGGACCTTTGTGTTGGCACGAGTTATGATCCTACAGAAGGCTTCCTCACTCCCCCAGTCATTCTTTAGCCCATTCCTTTATTTTTGTTTCTTCCTGGCATTTAACGTTGTCAAAGACTAAACTATTTTTTTATTTATTCACTGTCTTCTCCGACTAGAGGTAGGAAGGCAGAGACTTCACCCATCTTGTCCTCTCCTTATC
>NW_012145879.1:0-322 GCF_000956105.1 Propithecus coquereli
TTGCCATTGTGTTACAATTGTCTATGGATTTTAGTACAGTAAGATGCTGTACAGATGTGTAGCCTAGGAGCAACAGGCTCTGCCGTACATAATAGCTTAGGTGTGTAGCAGGCTATCCCAACTAGGTTTGTGTAAGTACACTCTATGATGTTCACACAACGAAGAAATTGCCTAACAATGCATTTCTCTGAATGCAATCCTGTCAAGTGATGCATAACTGTATTCTTTACCATTACTTCTCTTTCAATTTCTGAGGATTTTTTCTAATTTTTATTATTTTTTTCAACATATTATGCCCTTATGAATATAGATGCAAAAATTC
>NW_012145879.1:11276-11814 GCF_000956105.1 Propithecus coquereli
AACAAACAAAAAATTCAAATAACCCAATTAAAAATTGGCAAAAGACTTGAAAAGATATTTCCTTAAAGATGATATACGGAAGATCAACAAGCATATGAAAAGATGCTCAACATCACTGTTCATCAAGGAAATGCAAATCCAAACCACAATGAGACATCATCTCACACCCATTAGAATGGCTACTATAAAAAAACCAAACTAAAATAAAACAAAACAGAAAATAGCAAGTGTCTGTGAGGTTGTGGAAAAATTGTAATTTTTGTGCATTGTTGATGGGACTGTAAAATGGTGCAAGCCTGTGGACAAAAGTATGGAGTTTCCTCAAAACTAAAAATAGAATTATCATATGATATAGTAATTTCACTTCTGGGCATATATCGAAAAAATTAAAAGCAGGGTATCGAAAAGATATTTTCACACCTATGTTCATATAAGCACTATTCACAATAGCCAAAAGGCAGAAGCAACCTAAATGTCCATAGATAGATGAATGGACAAAAAAAAAATGGGGTATATATACACAATGAAATATTATTCA
>NW_012145879.1:13553-14140 GCF_000956105.1 Propithecus coquereli
CTAGAAAATATAATGTAAGTAAAGTGATCACCTTTAATAGTAACAGAATAAGATGAACTACCTAAGCAAAATTATAAAAGGAAATGTAGATGATCGAAATAAAGATGCAATGGGATACTTAAAGAATACTTGGATAGAAAGTTATACATTTCCCTTGAATCTCTAATATAAAGATATCAGTTTTCCATGAAGTAATCATAAATGTAGTACAACAGTGATAAAAATTACCCAAAGTATTTTACTTGCAACTAAGCAAGTTAAATACAGGGTTTACTTTGAATAAAAATCTTCTAAGAATTTCAAGGAAAATTCTTTAAAAGGAAAATAATGGGTAGGAATTAACCCTGTAAGATATTACATTATGCATATAGTTTTAGAAACTAAAGCAACTGGATGCTTGTACATAAATATAATGAGAAATCAATGAAACAGCAGAAACAACCCAGAAATAGATGCCCAATAGAAATTTATTGTTGAAAAAAAGGTTACATTACAATTCCTGAAGAAATCCTTTTTGAATAAATAAAATTTGGAAAATTTGCTATTTGAAAAAAAAATAAATTTTGAACCCTATGCTACTTCTTAAA
>NW_012145879.1:16040-17216 GCF_000956105.1 Propithecus coquereli
TGTTGTGAATTTTCAAAGGTTAATTGACTGGAAAGTGGCACATCTTAAACTAGTTCCTAGGTTGCTAAAATCTTGGTTCAGTTTTCAGCACATATTTCTTCCTATGAAATACAGAAAAAGTTCTACAGCAGTCTGACACAGGGACAATTCATAGGGCCATAAAGTTTCACTGACAGAACAAAGGTGATAGATGCTACTAGTCCATGCCAATACACAGAATGGCAATTTAAAAAAATCTACAGATGTAATGCTATTAAGAGCACCAAAGATGCAAATATTTTGCATTAACATAACAATAAAAAAATACTCTCCTACATTTTCATATGTTCACTCTGGGAGTAGAAGAATATATAATGTTAGCTTCCATTCTTTTTAATGTTTCTTTGTTTTTATATGAAACATAACTCCAAGAATCTTAATGAAAAACGTAATCTTCACTTAAAGTAATCTTTTGGAAACTGTATCAAATGTGCTAAATTACTTATGAATTTTTAGCAGACAGTATCAAAACTGAATTGATAAATATAAATGCTGTTCCTGCTGAAATCTTTAGAAAGGCTTGACTAGTGATTAAGTCTTCCAAAAACACTCTGAAAAATACAATGGAATTGTGACTATGATTTATCTTCTATGTGATGATCATCACAAATCAGACTTAGTGGTTTCCCTTCACTCTTCCAAAATAGTGACAGTGAAAACATCCTCTTAGAAAAGGCAACAAAATAATGACATATTCCATGTGACATCAGAAGTAGTCAGTGCCAGATCCATCTGAAAATGCACCATCCGAATCACAAAGCCTTTCTATTTGACAACCAAGGTAGGGCCCAGACTGTGCAAAACCTGCTGTCTCAAGAGGTTTTTTTGAGTGTGGTCACCATACTTTCTGTCTTGATCATTCTCTATCTATATTTCCTGTACATAAAAATAATTTAAAGACTGAACATGTCCTAAGTAATTACCAAGGGATTCTCTGATTAATTTACATGGTTGAAAATATACCCCCAGTAGGTTGTTGCAGGGAGTCACCAGATCAAAGAAAGGAGTGAGCTCAAATTCAGCCTGAGTCCAGGGTCCAAGTCATGGCCCCAATGTGAGTGGGCCTAGAGTTTGTCAGTCAGAAAAAGGGGCTTCTCTTTTATCTAATTTTTAGCATTAGAATTGTCAATTTTTTTT
>NW_012145879.1:19396-20280 GCF_000956105.1 Propithecus coquereli
ACCCCCCAAAATAAGAATAGAAAATAGACATAGCATTAAGTAATTTGGTAATTATCTATTTACACTTAAATAGCCATTAAGTAAAACATGTAGAGTTTTACTGTCCAATTATAGATTTTTCTATTCATATGAGAATGGTCAAATATTCTATTTGCTTCAGCTTTTATAAGTATTTTTGCCTATTAAATTACAAATAGAAAGTGAACTTAAAGATTAATTGAATAGGATATGTAATACAATGAATCCATTAGATTTTACTTATGGGACCTATGCATTTTGAAAATATTGCTGGGGTGGCTAGGTTGCAAAGTCTTGTTTGTGCATATGTTGATGTGAATGTGAATTTGTGTTTCAGTTGTTCTACTTATTTCAAAAGAGATATTATTTGAACACAGGAAAATAAATTTTATTTGCTAGGATATTAACACCTTTTGATTTTAATTGCCCCAAGTTTTTCATAAAACTCTTTTCAACATGAGATATTTGGGTTAGATATTGGTTAGGCAAACAATTAATAATTACAGTATTATTCTATAATTTTTTTAAAAAGTCTTAATTTTATTCAAACTAAAATTTGGTCATTTCCTTTTCAAATTTTTACATATAATATGGTATCTTTCACACTATTTCTTATATCTAGTGAATAATGTGATTCATTTCTCTGAATAGAAATAATGTTTTGTTTGATTTTGAAGTTGGTAAGATTGCTCAGAATTGAGAAATTATAAGCTCTAAGAATAGTTGGTCTACCAAGTATCTTATGAAATGCAAAATTAGCATGTGAGTAAGTTGTTCATCATTCATTCTTCATTGCCTTTCTCCTTGTAGTGGGGGAGAGTGAGCTTGCATATCTAGATATAATAGAAGTGATGCTTCATAGAGAT
>NW_012145879.1:22614-22987 GCF_000956105.1 Propithecus coquereli
AGGAAGGAATACTTTCCAACTCAATTGATGAGGCTAGTATTACCCTTCTATCAAAATCTAAGAAAGACCTTACAGTATATGAAAAAAATCAGAGAAAAATAATTTTCATGAACATAAATGCAAAATTCTTAACAAAATATTAGCGAATTGATCCAATCATGTGTAAAAAAAAGTAATATATCATGACCAAGTGGGATTAATTGAGGAATGCCGTATCAGTTTAACATTTTAAATCTATCATTATAATTTATTAAATAAAAGTATAACTATGATAACTAAAATACCTGCAGTGAAAAAAAATTGAAAAATTCGACATCTATTAATGATAAAGGTAAAAAAAATTCAATATCTAGGTTTAGAAGGGAAGTTTCTC
>NW_012145880.1:0-2018 GCF_000956105.1 Propithecus coquereli
AAACCAGTCTTGACATTAACAGCTGATTACTTTTTAAAACATAGACTTTTTTAATTCACCAAAGAAAATGTTATAATCACATCTTATTCAACTAACACTAAATTAATTAGAGTCTCACAAACTTATTTGAAATCAAAATGAACCAAGAAAATAAGTAAATGCAGTTCTGACCAAAGGAGTTTTGTATTGACCTACCATCGATTTTGGCTCAAATTTTCAATGACCTTTATCATTGGTAGTTTTTAAATAGGTAAATCCCATAGATAAATAAACAAGAATCTTTTTATCACCATGTCCAGCATGTCAAAATCCTAGTTGTTCTAAAATTTAGCTATTTGACCTCCTCACACATATATCATTATTTCCTTAGGACAAGGATCTTAATCTGGGGTTCATGAATCAACCTTATAATCTATGAAAGCTCTGAAATTATGTCCATAATTTTATTTAGAAAAAAATACTTCCAAAGAAAAGTAGTTCATAGTGTTCATCAGATTCTCAAAATAGACTGTGACCCCCAAGGCCTCAGTATCTAATTGACATCACTGTCAGCTGGAATGTAAGAAAGTGAAAAACTAGAATCTAAGAAAGTTGTTGAAGACCACATGTGAAGGTTTGCCTCCAAAGGAATTTTCATATTGATAAGATAATTTTATGTGTAGCTACTATCTGTTTCATCAAGATAGATTTCCCTCTTTCTTCACTGGAAACCAGTCATATATCACAGAAAACACCTAAATGAAGACCTATGCAGAAATCTTTCACTTAGTAGTTCTGAAAATTACTAAAATCAAAAGCTATATATTTTTTTTAGCTCCAAATAATTGTGTAACAAGGATTGCAATTTCTGTTTCAAATAAATACAAGGGAGTCCCCAAGTAGTTCATTCCTTTTTTGAAAGCTTAATATAATAGGCTATTTTAAAAAATAAGAAATAAGCACTGCTTTTTGTTTCTTGTGGTGTGTATGTCATGTGCTAGAGAGGAGGTTTCATAAATATAGCCCATCCTCATTTTTTTCCACTAAACGTTCCATCACTGTCTGTTACTTCCTAAAAAACCCTTATAATATGCTTTTCATTCCTTTTTGGCATATTAATTGTTGGTATTCACTGATATTTACCTTGTTAAAAACTGACAGTTGAGAAACCATCAATACATATAGTCAGCATTTCATCTAGATATGATTTCTAGAAATTCATTTTAATGCAGAAAATTTCCTGCATTGTGTTTTAATTTCCCTAAAAGAGGAGGGTACAACTCTTCACATTTTTTGTTGTTGTTTTTGTTTTGCTTTGTTTGCTATTACTAAATGTGTAAGACATCTTCCTAATTTTTTTTCCATGAGATTGTATTTGTCTTCTAAGTAGTTTGGTATAGCATTCAGAATTGTAATATATTTAGTTTCTTAGGAAAATAAAAATACCCATTTTACCGATACCTCCATTATTATTAATTTTTGCAATTAAATTTTAATATCCAGAATTCAAATACAAGGATAGACTAATCCTCTTGTTTATGAACAACAGAATAGCCTATTGGGTCTTCTAGGTCTTTCTGTGCTAGTAATACCATTCTTCTTTTTTTTTTTTATTTCAGCATATTATGGGGGTACAGATGTTTAGGTTAGGTATGTTGCCTTTACCCGCCCTCCCCCACAAGTCCGAGTTTATTAGAAAGTTTTATAAAATATATAGAAAAATGAAAATGAGAATATTTACAAGGATGCACAATAGACATTTGGATTTTTGTTTAAGTGACAATTCATCTTAATAGATCAATAATGTGTTAGTCAAACCAGAAAAAAGTCAGACTACCACTTTAACTTTAACTGGGAGAACAATAGGTTAGTTGTGTCATACTGTTGTTGAACACAGATCGATGTTCTGAACCCACATTATATGACACCAAAAAGCTGTTTTTTTTCTAATCAAATAGTGGACTTGATTGCATCTGGGTGATTTCTTATGGAAAAATTGACTTGAGAAAGTATTCTATAGAAACCAGTCTTGACATTAA
>NW_012145881.1:0-1269 GCF_000956105.1 Propithecus coquereli
AAGCACTCAGCGAATATCAATAATTGTTATTGCAAGCCATAAACTCCTGAAGGGAAGGAATTAGACCGTATGCATTTTTAAATCCCCAGTGTCTAAACTCCTGAGCTCAAACAATCCGCCCGCCTCGGCCTCCCAGAGAGCTAGGATTACAGGCGTGAGCCACCGCGCCGGACCCAAGACAATTCATTTTTATAAAGCTAATTGCGTCTTCTCTCCTGTTCTTCATATGTGTGAATATCTCAGTAATCTTACTAAGTCATTCTTGGTAAGACTTGGACTATGTTTCAATACTGTGCATAACATAAGAAAATTTATTTTCTCATCGATAGTGTTGATGGAAATTTGGAATCTCTAAAATGAACAATTGGTCTTTATCATGTAAGTACCTTATTTATAATTTTTGTTAATTTAGCTTTTAATTTTGTATAGTCTTAAAACATTAGTGTCGTAACCTATAGCAAAAAATGAAGATTATTAGCTATTACACTGTACACTGCCACTGAAAATTAGATAAGCCTTAGATTTGAGAATTATTCTAAGGTTCTAGAATTCTCTTCCAGGTGATTTGCCTACTCAGTCACTCAGACCCTTTGAAAATGTGTATCTCTTTTGAATTAAAAGAAGTCAGGCCGGGCGTGGTGGCTCATGCCTGTAATCCTAGCACTCTGGGAGGCTGAGGCGGGTGGATCGTTTGAGCTCGGGAGTTCGAGACCAGCCTGAGCAAGAGCGAGACCCCGTCTCTACTAAAAAAAAAATAGAAAGAAATTAGCTGGACAACTAAAAATCTATATAGAAAAAATTAGCCGGGCATGGTGGCGCATGTCTGTAGTCCCAGCTACTCGGGAGGCTGAGGCAGTAGGATTACTCGAGCCCAGGAGTTTTGAGGTTGCTGTGAGCTAGGCTGATGCCACGGCACTCTAGCCCGGGCAACAGAGTGAGATTCTGTCTCAAAAAAAAGAAAAAAAAAGAAGTCAGAAGGACACACACTATCCAGTGTGCAAGTACCTTCAAAGCTGGCTGCTTGATAGAATGAACATCTGAGTTCCAGGAGGGTGGCATTACGGATACTGAGTGGAAATTACTTTAGGCCTTTATTTTACCCTACAGCCTGGGCCCTTAACATCAACATAAGGAAATTTGAATCTTCCTAATTAATTTTCCAAAAATATTGAGAAGTAAATATAATGCAAAGCAGTATGCTTGAATAGTTAACAAAATATTGTATTCAGCAGTCTGATCTACATTAATTTTTTTAATGTGCATTATTAA
>NW_012145882.1:0-2004 GCF_000956105.1 Propithecus coquereli
TATACCTAGAAGTCTCTCAAAACCACGACATGAGCCAAACTTTCCCTATCTGCCGAGTGAACTTGAATTTCTATACTTCTATAAAGGATGCCATATTCATGATTCGTATTAGACACTACCTCAGTCATCAACAATAAAAGAATCATAATCATTATAACTAAAGCAAACATATTCATTTGCACTATGGTCAGAAGATGTTAACATTTAAGTTTTCCCAAAACTTTTCCTGAAGTTAACCCTTTCAGATTAAGACCGAATCTTTCCCTCTGTAAAATGATTCCTGAACTTTCTGATTGGTAGTTAACCAGAACTAATCCAAGAATATGCAAATCTCAATAGCTTTATTTTATACCAGCAATAGCCCAAAAACAAATGTGAAGGCGACAAAGGTCTTATTCATGGAGCAATAAAAATATGCGATAACAAGAAATAAATACCGTGAAAAATTCACAACACCTATTTGAAAAACCTTGTTCCTAGATGGGAAAACTCAGTTTTGGAAACACGTAAATCCTCCCCAAATTAACATGTAAATTTATTCAAATCCTATCATAATTTCAATTTTTTTCTTTTTTTGTTAAAACCTGGCTAATTGATAATAAAGTTCTACTCATGCTTCACACTATCGACAGGATTAAAAATATGAACCTAAAAACAGTTAAGTAGTAACTTATAGAGGAAAATATTTTGAAATACTGGAGTGGGAAGCTTCTAAGAGTGACCTAAACAACTTGAATGTCACAAATAACAAGACCAAAATTCTGACACCAACTGCACTTGACTGCAATTTTCTGACTTGAAAACTGAACAGTAAAGGAGGCCGTCCATGAAGTTGGCACAAGTGGCAAACAGAAAGAAAAATGTATAAAGGACAGAGGGTTAGCATCTGCAATACTCACAACTCCCATCTAAAAAAAACAAATAAAAAAAACAAAATAATCAACAAAAAGCAAAGGAACGCAAACTGGCAATCCACAAAAGAGGAAAAGTACAAGTTGCCTATAAACATTTGACAGAATATTCAGAAGAGCTGTGAATTAAAAGGGGATGCTTTTTACTCTCCAGATTAACACATTTTTTAAATTAATTATAGCCAATATTAGGTATTATATGGGTGTGCAGTCACGGATAATTTCATACACAACAGGAAAATGATACAACCTTCTTAGAGATGAAGGTGGAACTGCTTATAAAGGGGCATACTGATGTGCCAGCTTTGATACTTCAGAGATTTATCGTATAGAAAACACACCAGCAAACTGTAGTGAAGTACAAAGGTGTTTGTAAGACCATTTTATGTAGTATTGAAAATAGAAAACAACCAACACTGTAATTAATAGGAGGCAGACTGGATAAATTGTAAAACATCCAAGTAAAGGAATACTCTTCAGTCACAAGAAAAAAAAAATAAGGAAGATCTTCATATACCGAGGGGATGCCCAGAGTGCACTGCTAGGAGAAAGCGCACTGCTAGGGAGAAAGCACACTGCAGAATGATCTATGACAGGAAAAAAAAATCATGTTTGTAATTTTAAAAACTATGATCTGGTCAGGTCACAAGTTTTCAACCAAGCAATTTCGTCCATCCTGAAATTGTATTTGTTCCTGTTAGCTGAATGGCTAAATGTGGAGTCCGAGGAACGTTTCAAAGAACAGTACAGAAATGAATCGAGCCCGTATCACTGACACTCGTGTGCTGTGTGCGTGCCAGTGGGAGCGTCCACGCGCATTCGGCCTGTAACAAGTTTTGTGAACCGTGAGCTCTCTTCCATACGTGCAGCTGTTTGAGAGGGTCTCTGAAACGTTTGAGAGAATCTGATCGCCTAAATGTTTAGGTTTTATTACAGTTACAAGAAATCTACGTGCTTAGGAAAATGCTATTTAAATTTGATGTGAAGTTTCAGGGAATCCTATGCATTGCATTTGCACAGTTTGTTGTTAGAAATGTCTGTGGGAATTTGCTTAATTGTGTAACTGACGGTAAATATTCAAGGACTGACTCTG
>NW_012145883.1:0-1192 GCF_000956105.1 Propithecus coquereli
AATTTGCAAAGCTTTCCATATAACTAAATTTTGCAAATATATAATTTGAGGCCTGATCTGAAACTCAGCCGTGAAAGTCCTAGATGGCATTCTCGAATCTCCAGGGGAGAAAGTGGTAGTGCTAACTTTCACTGGCCCTCATGATCCACAGCGAGAGTGCAAGGTAAGGAGAGCTTTTATTTCCAAGGGTAAATAAACCTAACGAAACGCGGTGGATTCTGCTGTCTAGGCCGCTGGTGCCCTCTACAGGTCAAATGGATGCTCTACAGCCTTGGGTTTCCTCTATGAAATAGTCCTTTTAGCACTAAAAGAACTGTGGATCCTCTTGCAGCATAGTAGATTCTATACAGGGCAGTGAAACGGTAGTTGGAATAAATAATTAAAATACTGAAGTAAATTGCCCACAATAGACTCATTCATATGTCTGGCAGTAGGATAGGTGTTAGCTGGGATGAGAGTAATGAACTGTTTCTCATTCTTCATCAGAGTATCCTAAGTAGAGTTGGAGTTGCGGAAAAAAGTGAACAACATGGAGAAAAACTCTACTTAGACCTCATATATCTCATCAAATATATCATGCATAAAACTTGAAAAATATCACAAAATATAAACACATGTTTCAAGTATAATTTTAAAAAGTCATTTAGGGTCACTAATTATGCATTTTTTTCTAAATTAGAAACAAGTGTGCAGTCTTTGTTCAGGGTCATACTTTAACTATTGGTTGGGTTATTTATAATATTTTCTTGATGATTTTATAACAAAGAATGGTTTGGAACTCCTAACTTTGATAAACAGACAATCTCTAGTTCTGTTTTCTCATCTCTTATATTGAGAATAATAGTGTCCCAACTTCACTTGGTTTTGGTTTTTTTTAAAGGCTGAATAATAGATTCATATAAAAACACCTAAGATTTATCCTAGGCATGGTTCTAAATTCTTCACACATATTAACTTATTTGACTCTCACAATAATCTTTCAAGGTAAGGACTATTATTTTTCCCATTTTTCATGGAAAGAAACTGAGGTTCAGAGAATTTTAATAAATTACCAAAGATCATACCTTTTCTAAATGTTGGACCTAAATACATCTTGAGCAATCTGCTTCCAAAATCTCTATGCTTAACTGTTTATTCAACTTTGAAAATTTGTAAAAAGGTGTTAAAATATTATTATTAGAATTAATATTAA